>NC_133653.1:156133360-156404414 GCF_009905375.1 Apium graveolens
TCGACAAGTTAGTGCACTTATATCTCAAAGAGATTGTGATACGACATGGAGTTCCTATATCATTCATTTCCGATCGAGATCCGCGTTTCAATTCAAGATTCCGGAAATAATTTCAGGAATGTTTGGGCACTAAACTAAATATAAGCACTACATATCATCCACAGACGGACAGGAAAAGTGAAATAACGATCCAAACAATTGAAGATATGCTACGAGTATATGCGTTAGATTTTGAAGGCAGTTGGGACGAACATTTACCGTTAGTAGAATTTTCTTACAACAGCTATCATGCAAGAATTGGAATACTAGCTTATGAAGCTCTATATGGAAGGAAGTGCAGATCACGAGTGTGTTGGGATGAAGTTGGTGAATGTAAGATTCTAGGTCCAGAATTGATTCAGCAGACTAAGGAAAAAGTAGAGCTTATTCAGAAGTGACTAGAAGCAGCATGGAATCGATAAAGAAAATATGCGAATCGGACTAGAAAGGATATGGAAACAAGGAAGGAGAACCTGTGTTACTAAATGTATCACTATGGAAGGGATTGACCAGATTTGGAAAAAAGGTAATTTAAAGCCACGTTACGTTGGTCCATTTGAAATATTAAAGAAAGTAGGGAAAGTTGTATATGATTTAGCCTTACCGCCCCATATGCAGCATATCCATAACGTGTTTCATGTGTCAATGCTTAAGAGATATAATCCTGATTCGAGATATGTGATAGAGTACGAGCAGATAGAGATTCAAGCTGATTTGTCATATGTAGAGCAGCCAATAATATATAGTATTTAGAAATAAGTCTGTACCATTAGTTCGAGTTTTGTGGAGAAATCCTATGATTGAAGAATCAACCTGGGAGCTTGAAAGTGAAATGTTTGAAAAGTATCCCCAGTTATTTTCTTAGCGAGATTCTGAGGACAGAATCCTTTTAAGGGGGGAAGGATGTAACAAATGAGAAATTACGACTGTTTAATATCATATTAAAGGTGTATTATATGTTTTGTTATATGAATTTAGTCGTAAAAACTTTAGCTGTTATGTGCTATATGTGTTCCGTGTAGTCAGAATTTTTTCGGATAGTTATCGGGTATTTTATTACGTGTTAAATGCTTTTGTATCAAAAGTTATACGGCCCAAACTTTGTTTTAATAGCTGATATATCATACAAAATAATTGGCCTTATTTTTCCTAGTATGGCGTATACCATATATATATTCTGAACATACAGTTAATTTAGAAAAAATTCGTTTCGCGAAAAATGACTTTTTCGGGCCCCTTCGGATGCTAAAAACCCCACAAAAATCATATTTCTATTTTTAAATAATCATGGGACTTTCAAATATTTCATTTCTTTGCATTTTTGAATTATTCACAATTTTTGGGAATTTTTGGCATATATTTTGTATTTATTTGATATTAAAAATTTAAAAATTATTACTCAAAAATTATTAATTAAGGGCCAATTAATTTTATTAAGAGTTATAATTAGGGCCTTAATTTTAATTAGGAGTATTATTTTACTACTATAAATAGCCTAATTTTTATTAATTAATTATAATAAATTATTAAAAATTCTAAAAAATACAAAATTTCTATGAAAATCGGGCTAGGGTTTCGGATTCGGGTCGAACAATCAAGCAGTGATTTTGATCAGTTCTAAGCATCGATTACTATCATGTAAGTACTCAAATTAAAGGTTTTGATCTGTTCTTTCAGTTTCTTGCATCAATTTCATGTTTTGATTCATAAATTTTCAATTTTAATTTCTAGGGTTTATGTATGAATTAGGGCTTTTTGATTATAGGGTTATTTGAATGATTTAATTGTTGGTATAGCTTTAGGGGATGATTTACAGTCAATTTACTTATTTGATTTCATCAGTCGATACCTGGATAGTTAAATTCGAATACTAGGGTTTATACCCAATTTTCAATGTAAATGTTTTTAATTTTGAAGAAGCTGAGGTATATAGGGTGTTCGGGGTTTGATTCTATAGAGAATAAGCTTTGATTTGAGCTATTAACCTTAGAGCTTCATGTAGAAATCTGTAAATCGAAGTTGCCCGGAGTTTAGTTCTACTTGATCGGAGAAGAGGTTATAGGGATGATTCCGGCCTGTGGACAGTTGATTGATGTTGTTGAACTGATTTGGAACAAAAACCCCGTAAAAATGAAGTCAAACCATGTCCGTTTAGCCTGATTTGGGGTCGCCGGACTCCGGGAACGTCGCCGGGTTCTGAAAAATTCCCGGCGAGTTCTTGGAGACCCGACCCGTGTTACAACCTGAAAACCCGGATCAAAAACCCGGAATAACACTCGGTTTTTATCCATTTTGACCCAAAATTCATTTTCAAAATTTTTATTTATATTTTGATAAATTCAAAAAATCAATTTTATTTATTTAAATAAATTGATTAATTATTTTAATTAATTAATTGATTAATTTTATAAATAAATCTGAAATATTTTCCAAAATTTGAAATTATTTATTTATTATTTATTTAAATTGATTAATTATTTTGATAATTAATCAGTTTATTTTGAATAATTATTTCAAATTCATTTTAATTCCAAAAATTATGGAAAAAATCATTTTTAATTCAGACTTTTCTTAAATAATTATTAAAAAATATATTTGAATAATTAATTATTTTGAATAATAATTGATTTATTCTTATAAATTGAATATTATTTGAACCGTTTATCCAATTTAATCGAAACGAAAGCCCTTAAACTCAGAAAAATGATCTGTTTTCAATAAAAATAGTTTTAAATCTTAATTTCTTTTAAAAAATGAGTCATCTGTTGATATTTATTTATTTATAGACCCTATTAATTAATAATATGAGTCTAATAAATTCCAAAAATTAGGAAACGAGTCAGATATTGTTCGATAATGCGAATACTAAGTCGATTTCAATTCTGAAAATGTTTTAAAACCTAGAGTGACTATCTAATTTATGTGCTATGTGATTTATATGGTTAATAGAGTCCTAGTTGCTAGATAATTATTATACGAGTCAGTTATGATCGTGCGTGTAGATGATACGAGCTGTGTTAATTCAGATTAAGATACAATTAAAGTATAAGTCAAATAAATGCGTATCTTTCCTTGATGGATACGAATCCAGCAAGGAAGATCAAACCAGTGTTAGAGAATTATGATGAACTTGAGATAGATCGCGTATCAGGCAAGTTTTTCCGCTATTCTAAATCCAGAATAGTGAATTGCTTTACTTTATTCAAATTCTCAACTCGATAAATATTGATAATTCCTGTTCGCAGACACTGATACATAATTATTGTTCCTCCGATTATAGTTTCATTTTTATTCCTGATTTCTCTTGATACATTGAATACTCTATTCATATTTCAATATGTTATGCAATACATATATCCCGACGTGTATCTTGATGATTAAAATGGTGTCGAAGTCTACCGATAATTCCGGATGCTTGTCCCATGGACTGGATGGTTACGACTAGGGTCAGGAATGAACTCGACCCTTGAATGAATTACGGGGGCCAAAAATGAGCCTGGGTACCTTGTTATGACGTGGGTCTATGTGAATGGCATAGATCCATACTGTATCTGACTAATCAGAAGATTACAATATTATGATTGTTGTGTCCAATCTAGTTTATTGGTAATCACCGATATCGGCCTTCATTATCCTTTGCAGAGATACATAGTTACACATACAATCAAATTACCGTTTCATTTAACTTTTTTTAATGTTGTATATATATTATGGATTTGCTGAGCAATTATGGCTCACCTCCTTTGTTGTTACTCACTTTGTTTTTCAGTTAAGACAGAGAATGAAACTCATTCGTACCCGGTGGTAAAGAAGCGAGTCAAGAAGCGGGACCCTCTGGTAGCAAGGGTGATAATCTCGATAAAAGAAGAGAGCTTTGAAATTCCTGAGCATGTGTAGTGTAGATAGATGTAGTATGTAATGAAATAAAATTGAATTTAGTTTAAAACATGTTTATATAGTTGGTTTATAATAAAGAGAATTTTGTGAGACTTTGAACTTGGGTTGTAATAAATGTAATGTTTTGTTCTTATTTTCATACGTTAACCTTAAAGATCCTGGATAAAATATGAAGGGGTTGGATGTATGTTTGTATAATTATTAAACAGGTTTGTGTTACATTGGTGATTGGCAAGTAACCCCCAGATCTAGACCCCGAATTTGGAGGGAGTTACAACATGTAACCATACTCAACTTTCTTTATTTTGAAGCATTTTGCAACTTATATACTGCTTACTGTCTTAGTCTTATTTAGGTTATTTTGTTATCATCAAGTTAACGTGGATTTATTCCTACAATTCTATTAGACATAAATTGGGGGTGATTGTTATGAATATGTTATAGGCTTGATGATAACTCTACAAAACACTCTAAGTAGATAAGTTACATGATTTTTTAACCATCAGAATGATGGAGCAGCTTATGTTGAAATAAGTCTGTAGCACATTCCTGTACACTACAATATCTTAGAAGTTTAGAAGTTGTTAGAAATTCCAAGTCACATCAACTACTAACAAGATATGCAGAATAAGCTTTCTAATTGTATATAGATGATGCATTGTAATTCTGCATACGTGAAAGTGTATCAAGTGCTAAGGAAACACTATCAACAGATAATCTGTAAAGCCCTCAATGGATGACTCAAGCCACCTTCAACGGATAATTCATAACAGACTCAACGGATAATGTTGAAGTCTAAAAGAACAAGCAGATCTGAATAGCAGTTGAAAGCGACTTGACAATCACATGGGTTGAATGTATATGAATGAAATGTGGCAGCCTGTAATCAGGATTATGAAGATCAAGAAGCATTTCCATTTTCATTCAAAATAAGGACGTTCAAAGATGTTACATCTATCTAGATTGCATGGGACTGAGAAATGGAGCAACATATGATCAGACCTAGATAATAGACGTATGTTTTGTCTTGTCATGTATGTAACTTGGTGATATATAAACCAAGCGAAGCAAAGAGTTAATTATCAACTGACACAGTCAAAACAAGCAAAAACTAGAGAGCATTTGTAAGCTGTATCTTTTAGAACTCTCAAGTTTAAATTTATAAAAACTCTTGTAAGTAGCTGTGTACTTTTGCATCACAGAGATCTTTTACATTTATATATATATCTCTGGTGGAAAATCAATCCACCAGAAAGTTTTTTAAACATTCGTGTTTATTTATTTTGTGTTTGATTACTTGAATATTTCTTATCCGCAACTAACTTATTCAAACAATGTTATATATATATATATTCATAAGAAGTTTTCAAAAATCCAAAAGAAACCACAATTTCATTCAACCCCCCTTTCTGTAATTCTGTTATTAGATTGACCGGGAATAATAATATGTAATATATATTATATAACTCAACATAGAAAAGAAATATGTACCTAATATTAACTATGAAACATAATCCATAAGAAAGAATATTGGATAAATACAAAGAATCAAAATATGGAATTAAAGCTTTAAGTCCGTAACCAAGTCATGGAAAGAATTTTATATCAATGTTCAAGCCTTCATAAAGAATAACATGTCAAAGACTTTCAGCATTGAAGAAGTTAATTGGTTCTAGTATTAAAGATCAATGATACCAGTGAATTGAAGCATTGAAACAATTTAAGGAGATATCAGCTAAATAATTGAAAGAAGATCAAGGTAGTCAAATATGTGCTAGTCATCTGCGAACCAAACCAATGCATTAGATGTCAGTACATCAAGAATTGAAGACATTGATCATAATGAATAATGAAGTTGATGATGGAACATGATTGAAGAATAGTTATGAATAAAATTCATTAGTAGCTAATCAAGAAATATCTTAAGTCCTAGAGTATCTCATGTCGCCTTAAATCAAAGGCACCTGTCACCTTCTAGTCTAACCAAGGCATCTGTCGCCTTGTGTTTTGGCCCATATCGCCTTCTAATTTCCTGCCAAGTTCAAGTCACCTTCTACCATAGTTCATGTCACCTTTTAGAAGCACAATCAAGCTCATGTTTCCTTGTAGCTCAACCTTGTCGCCTTCTAGGATCAAGGATTGATCCATGTCGCCTTCTATGATCAATGCTTAATTTTAATCGCCTTCTAAGTGCTAGTCGCCTTGTAAATACTTGATTAATAATCCGCATCAATGTGAAGCATTTTAAAACATGTGGCTTTAGCTTAGCCACGTGTAAAGTGAAGTGAACGTATGCACTAAAAGAAAATGAATGAATTAAATTCATATATCATCTTCCTTAGCTAACCTTTTGCAAAAACAAGAACTCCTATTGAAGACAATTTATTAAACTTGTATTTTGTACCCTTATGTTGTCGAATTTGTTGTAACTAATCGTAATTAACTAGAGTGTAGCAACCTCAAGGTTTATATTAATAAAATAATATATTCCTCAAATTGTTTTGTACTTATTTTGATTCTATACATTTTACGAAGAACTTGAAATGAATCGAAAGACATTTGCAGGTATCGTATTGAATCCCCCCTTCTACAATACTTTAGGACTAACAATTGGTATCAGAGTTTCTTGATTGACATACAAATCAAGATCCGGAGAGAGAAACCAATACAAATAAGTTCTTGAAAAATTTCTTGAAATTTTATAATTTTTAAAAATCTTTAATCTCAAAATTTTTAAATCTTAAATAATTTTTTCCGCCAAGATGATGAATCCCCAAAGGATTGGAAGTATCAAAGTTCCTCCTTTTGATCGAGAAAATTACAACATGTGGAAGAAAAAGATGATGTTGTGTATTAAAGTTTCGAATCCATAATATGTTGGGATATTACTGAATAGTCCTAATGTTCCAATTGAAGTAATTCCTAAAGCATCAACCGTAACTTGTACAAGAATTCCTTCGATATCTACTCCCAGGGATCCATCTAAATACAAGGATACTGACAGGGAATTGATTAATATGGACACAAGCTTCAACTCATAATAGTGGAGTCGATCGATAAGGACATGAGCCATCAAATCCTAGGAAATAACAGTGCAATGGAAATGTGGGAAACAATTGAGCTGCTAATGGAAGGTATTGCTGAAGTGAAAGAAAACATGATGGATATCCTTGTGACTCAATACGAAGCATTTAAGTTATAACGCGGAGAAACAATATCTTCACTCGTTGAGAGATACACAAAGCTACTAAGTGAATTGAAATTACATGGAAAGTCTTATCAGATGCATTAGTCAAATAGAATGTTCATGTTGACTTTACCACTTCACTTAGAACAAAAGAATACATCCATCAGTGAAAGGGATAATTTTGTGACTATGCCTCTAGACGTACATTATGGAAAATTGAGAATTCATAAGTTGGAACAAGAACAAAGAGCTATAACTTATGGTCCCAGTTTCATTGACAGCAAGAGTACGACACTTGAACAGACCACTGCACTTGTTGCTCGTGAACCTGAAACTTCGGAAGTTAAGGTTGCACCCTCCTCAACTATCAAGGAAATTGTGGTAGCTGAAATTTCTCAAGGTGAGCCTGAAGATGAAAGTGAGTTTTATACTCTAGAAAAGCTTGAGGAGTTGGAAGATAAAACAATGGCTTACACGGTATCAAAATTTAGTCATGTTAGATTTAGAAGAAAGCCCAACTAAAAGTCAAGGGATTCCACTGGAAGATTTCAGAAAGGAAGCTACTCAACAAGATCTGGTTCTAGAGGAGGGAACAAGTCAAGCTGGGTGGATAAAAGCAAGACAAGATGCTATAACTATAATGAATTAGGGCACTTTGTATCTGATTGCAAGCCTAAGGAAGCTTGGGGAAAGAATTCCTACGAAACAAAAGCAACTGACGAAGATCTGAAAAGAAAAAATGAGAAGCTGAATGCATATGTGGTCAAAGAGAAAGGGAAATCATACATTGCTGAAGTAAAAAGTTGGGATAATACTGATTCGATTGAAGATGAAGAGTATGTAAATCTTGCTCCTATGGAAGACCCTACAAAGGAATCAACACAATCATCTCAGGTCCTTGATCTTATCACTATTAATATGTCTGAATTGAATACAAATCTACTGTTCATAAACTTACGTTAGAATTGTATAATGTTCATACAAGCATGCTTGCATATAAACTTGAAAATGATAAACTAGTTTTTAAGATTGAGAGTCTGACCTTAAGGAATGAAGAACTAGAATTGCTTGTACTGGCATTAGAAGACCTTAAATAGAAGAATGAGTATTTAAAGAATAAGGTTAAGTGCAATACATACATAGAGGCATACTTAGAACCCCAAATTCCTGATCTAGATAAGAAGATACGGGCATTTAAGAATTCAGCTATGACTCAGAAGGAGATAATAGATAGTCAAAGATTTTATCTAAGACTGCTATAGGACTTGACTACTCTAAGTTAGCTGGTAAGAAACATGGTGGTGCACCCAAGAAAAAAGAGTTTATCCATGAAAAGGTATCATATGTTATTAATGATGCAGTATCTTCGTTGTTCACTGAACCTGTTTTAGAACCTTTAAATGAAGTGAGTTTATTAATCAACGAGGAATCGATTTCTGAAGATGAGTAGAAGGAGGAGGTAGAGGTGTCCCCTAAGACCCAAAGGTTCCGGTTAGAAAGGAGAAACCATAGATAAGGACCAAGGTATCAAGGTGGATAAACAAGGACTTGACTCATTTAAGAGAACAGAGACCATAGATGACTCTAAGGATGATGAGAGTGTTAATATTATGTCTAAGAAGAATAGGAATGGGAAACTATGCGTGAATAAGAAATCTAATTTTTCATCTTCATTTGCATCTAGAAAATTGTGTAATAATTGTAATTCTGCTGCACACCTTACACATGTATGCATTAAGATTAAAGTAAAATCTGTTGCATCTTTTAGTATGCCTGCAATGCCTAACATGCCTAGTTTTCATGAGCCCTGTGGTTTATCTGGTTGTATGTCATGTGCATTTTCTACCATGTCTGAGTATTTCAAAGCTTTTAATGCAACTGCTAGCACTTGCACTAACAGTAAGACAAACATGTGTAATGACCACACAGGCAAAGACCGGAGACGGAGACACGGGGGTCCAGAGGGTGCCCTGCCCCCTAGATTTGCATTATGTGCCTTATATGTACAGGTTTCAATGTATTATTACTTTCATGTCAGCTAGTTTGTACCCGTGTTTACCTTCATTGTCACCACAGTTCAAATCTCTGTTGTATCCCTTTTGGCTAGTTTTCTCCTTTTTTCAATTCTTACAGTTTTTTTCTTTTTTGTGTTTAGCTTTGTTGTAAAATGTTTTTGAAAATACTTCTCACGTCACTTTGATAAAATTTGTGTTGAAATTAAAGTAATATTGGTTAAATTTCAAAAAAATGTAAAATTTTCATTATTTTATAATAAATTTTTTAGCTAGTTTTTGTTTTTTTTAAAATAAAAAATAAATCGCCCCCTCAAATTTTGCTTCTGCCTCCATCACTGTCAAAGACTATAGGACCTCTTAAAGCTGGAAAGGTTGCACCTGTCTTTAAGTATGTCACTGAGAAGGAAACAGTCTAAGTGAAAGCTAATCATGTTGAGATTATATCATATGTTGATCTTGTTACAACCTCTAAACCTTATGGACCCAAACAAGTTTGGGTAACAAAGTCTTCTTAATCAATCTATTTTTGCAGCATACGGTACGAAAGAAAAAGATCATTTGGATACTGGACAACGGGTGTTCTACACATATGACATGAGAAAAGACCCTGTTCATAGGTGTGATTGAGAAAGCTGGCCTTATAGTACCTATGGACATGACAACAAAGAATTTACTACGGGATATGGCAATTTGGAAATCAGGAATGTCAACATTGAAAACATCTCTCTTGTGGAAGGATTGGAGCATAATCTTCTGAGTATCAGTCAATTATGTGATAAGGAATATAATGTTGATTTTAGAAAGGAAAGGTGTTTAATCTTAATCAAGAAAGATGAGAAGCTTTCTTTACAGGGAGTAAGAAAAGGTAATATTTTTGTAGTTGACTTGAGTTCTACATGTGATGGGGGTGATGAGGTGTTTTCACAAAAAAGTTTCATCGGAACAAAGTTGGCTATAACAAAAGAAGCTCTCACACTTGAATTTCAAGACAGTGAACTCACTGGTAAAGAGAGAGTTGGTGAGAGGTCTACCAAAAATGGAATTATGTTAAGAAGGACTTTGTGAAGCATGTAACAAAGGGAAGTCAAAGAAAGCATCACACAGAAACAAGGAAATGACAAGTATCGCTGAACATCTTCAGCTAATCCACATGGATTTATTTGGTCCAGTAAATATGTTGTCACTATCAAGTAAAATATATGCTTTAGCGATGGTCGATGACTATTCAAAGTACACATGTGTGTTGTTCTTACAATGAAAGGATGAAACACCACAAATGATTGTCGATCATATAAAGAAGATTGAGTTGGAAGAGAAAGTACCTGTTAGGAAGATCAGGTTAGATAATGAAACAGAATTCAAGAATGCATTTCTTAATGAATTTTGCACTGAGAAAGGTATTTCAAGATAGTATTCAGCACCAAGAACTTTACAACAAAATGGAGTAGTTGAAAGGAAGAATCGCACCTTGGTTGAAGCAACAAGGACTATGATAAGTGAATCAAGACAACCTACCTACTTTTTGGTTAAAGAAGTCAACACAGCGTGTTACACTTAAAATTGTACCCTGATTAATAAAGATCATGATAAGACTCCTTATGAGATCATGGTTGAAAAGAGACTAACACTGAAATACTTTCACGTGTTTAGGCTAAATGCGTTGTGCTTAAAGAAGTATATGAGAATCTGGGAAAGTTTGATGCTAAAGTAGAAGAAGGCATATTTCTTGGCTACTCTCTAGAATATAAGGCATACAGGGTTTATGTGTGACGGCCTCAACCCCGGGGTCAGGAGTTGACGTCATCAATAACAATATTAACAACATAACATAATCCAACTCAACATTATTATATAAACACAACCCCTTTTTCCAAGATCTTTTCCAGGTTTAAGTATCACTTAGGTTACAACCATCACAAAACCAACTTACTAAAGACAATCCAAACAATACTATCTTTGTTCAGCAACTCAACAGAACCGCTTGGGTCCAACACAACTACCTCAGAGGAGCCTGACACGGAAGGAACTGGAATTCTGCCCTGACTACCACGAGAGAATCCCCTAGGCATCTGCAATACATATATAAAACATTTTGCAAGGGTGAGCAATCAATTGCTCAGTAGTACCACTATATGAATAATAATCAAAAACAATTTATGATAAACAGTTATAGAAAGAGAGCTCATAACTTGCTAGAAAATAAGTAAAACATGTATGAACTAGATATCAAAACTATCATGCTCTGTAAAAACCAAATCAACAGTTGTGTGTTGTGCATAAATACCAGAGTTCAATTTTAGTATGCTACTTTCATTTTCAAATCTTCCGTCCCATCGCAGGACCCATAAAACCATTTGTCCCGTTACAGGGACCCAAAATCATTTGTTCCGTTACGGGAACCATAAAACTTGTCCCATCACAGGACCTATAAAATTTGTTCCTCTTCGGGAACCTCAAAATCACTTGCTCAGATATAAAAGTATTAGATGATCACTGGTGAGACAGCTGATCAGGCTATCTCTATAGGATAACTCTATCTTGGCTATCCTATGAAAACTTGTTCCGGAACTCAGAGACTAGCTAGGTCCCTGTCACGCTGGGCTGGTGGTTATAATAGGGTGCGCAACCACTTCGCCTCTTACGCTATCTTTCAGGCGGTTACGGGCCTCCTGCGCACACTCATCCAATTATCTAATCATTTTTATCCAGTTTTTCAAATCACTTACCTATATCTTGTCAAAACAATCATATCACAGCACACTTCCAAAACATTTTCATTTATTTCAAAATTTAGAGATAGGCATTTTCAGAAGTTACTTTTCCCCTAAAACACAAGTTAATAAAACCATTTGAATACAAGGGATACGTAACTTAAAACGTTCAGTTCCACTACGTAATTTAAATCAACAATTATTCATATATACTGAACCGTAAAAGATTTGTTCAGGGGTACTTGCGTTGCAGAGCTTTACAAATATTATCGATTGACCTTGAGCCGACACGGACGCTCAGACTTTAAAGTCTAACAACTAGATTATCCTGGATTTGACTCCAACACTCAGATCCTTCGATCAGAACCTTACTGAGCTCGTCAACTGTCCACTAGGATATCCAATGTCAACTCTTGGGCCTTCCGACTAGCACCTACAAAGTCGAAACACCCTAACTTAGACCTTCGATTATGTTTGACATATCCTCGCTAACAATCTACCCGAACGTTAACAAAACCCGACTCGTAACATATTTAATATTATAATACACGTATCAATTAAGGTTCACATCTTCGAAAGTCGGTTCGGTGTTCATTTTCAAAAAATATATATATATATGTCCTTTTTCGAAATTAGGGTTATCGGTTTCCGTAAAACATTACATCACAACACATAATCAGGTTTCGTACAAAATAGTTACATATAACCGATCGACGTTCCGATAGTCATTGGGTACGGCCTCGTATTTCCGTAATCGGGCAGCACCTCCTTTGATTATTGGCTAACCCGTCGAACATCCTGACGTCAACTCAATCACAACCAAATTCAAACCAACTACAATCCAATTCCCAACCACCGATTTCAGTTCACAATATCAATTCGCAAATTCATAAACACCAATTAAAAACAATTATCAATCATTATTATCCGTATTTTTATGTTTTAATTTGTATTTTATAACTTAAATCCTATTTTGTATTTTTAAATCGGAGGACTCAGATCATATCATCATAGTCCACCGTCCGCTCGTCAAAATTTATCGCGGACGACGGTAAAATCTGGACGTACCCGAGTTGGTTTTCCAATCACAGATTTCACCGATTAATTTATAACATTTGCAATATACTCTGAATAATTACGGGAAATTTATTCGAAATATTATACCAAATAATTCGAGTAAATTTCATAAATAGTTACTTCGAATATTTGGAAATTAATCAAATAAATCACCACAATAATCACTCGAATTCATCAATTCACTACATCAGAAAATCAGAAAATAATAAAGAATCATTTCCCAGTAGTACACGCGCTAAACAACAACATAACTGCAAAATACACGCGCCAATAAACGCAATGCACACACACACAGGGCACTTGTCGGAAAAGAACCGGCGATGGGGAAACAAACAGAGCAGGGCGGAAACAGTTCCCCCCCACCACCGCACATACACCTTTAATTATGTATATACGCATGCATACAGAGAGGAAATCGGAGAAGAAAACAACAAGAAAAGAAGGGAGGAAAAGGGCGGCAAGCACTCACCAGAAGGGGGGAAACGGCGACCGTGCCGGAAAAGAAGAGGAGAGAGGAAGAGAAGAGAGGGTGAGAAATAGTGAGAGATCGAGAAGTATGAGAACAACGAGAGAATTAAAGAGAGAGACCGAACCCGAAATTTTAAAAAAAAAGGTTTTACAGGGATCAATTGAGAGAAAATAGTGGAATAATTTATTTAATTATTCAATAATTACACATTTAAATAATAAGAATATACGAGTCGTTATACTATGTGATTCCAGATTAAAAGGTGGTGGAAAGCCTTAATGTAACGTTCAACAACACCAAGTAGGTAAGCCTGTAAAGAGAAAAAAGATTCTAAATCTCTTAAATTTGAAAATCTTTTAGATGATCCGTTAGATGAAGACGAACCTAAAGTTGCTCTCGTTACTCCTATTATCAATGGTAATAATGATTCTGGTTCAGTTGATGGTGGTAATACAGATTAGACAGAAAGCCCCACTAGAACTTCTAATCAGAGAACATAATCATCAAGCCATGGAGGAAGCAACTCGGGGGGAGTAGGAGGAGGATCTACTAATCACACTCAACATAATACTGATCAAGGAAAACATCAAGATCTTATCTTTTAAGACAGAGGGTTTGGAGTAGGGCCCATCCTTTTGAATTGATCATTGGTGATCCTAACACAAGAGTGAGAACTAGACGTGTCACTCAGAATGAATGTCATTTTTCAGGGTTTCTTTTAGAAATGTAGCCTAAGAAAGTGGATGAGGCACTTGAATATCTAGATCGGGTTATTATTATGCAATAAGAACTCAATCAGTTTGAAAGGCATATAGTATTAAATCTGGTATCTTGACCTAAAGGCGAAATAGTGATTGGCATTAAGTGGGTATTTTGAAACAAATTTGATGAAGATTTCATTGTAATGAGGGAATAGATTATGATGAAACCTATGCTCCAATAGCTAGGCTTGAGAATATCAGGACGTGTCTAGCATTCGATGCACATTCAGACTTCAAGGTTTATCAAATGGATGTGAAAAGTGCATTCCTGAATCAGGAGTTAAAATGAAAAGTGTACGTGTAACAACCTCCATGTGTTAAAGATCTAAATCTAGCGGGCTTTGTGTACTTTTTATTCAAAGCTCTTTATGAAATAAAGCAAGCACCAAGGACATTGTATGAAACTATCTCATAATTTTTTACTTGAAAATTCTCTTTACTTGATGTGTTATATATAAAACTCTGTTTCATAAAATACATAAGAATGATATGATATTAGGGCAAGTATATGTTGATGACATTATATTTGGTGTTACTAATGATGATATTTGCAAGAGATTTTCCAACTTAATGTAGGGTAAGTATGAAATGAGCATGATGGACTACAAGTGAGTCAAAGGAAACATGAAATTTTCATTTTTCAATCCATGTACATTAGATAACTTATCAAGAAGTATAATCTGGAAGATTCAACTCTGGAAAAGATTCCAATACCAAGAGCCACTAAGCTTGATCAAGACAAAACTGGTAAGAAGGTCAATATCACAAGCTATAGAGGTATGATTGACTCATTGTTATATCTTACAGAGAGTAGGCCAGATATTATGTTTGTAACATGCTTATGTGCTAGGCTCCAAGCTGAACCTAAAAAATCTCATCTTATACCTGTTAAACGGATTTTTAGGTACCTTAAAGAAACTCCAAATATTAGTATTTGGTACCCTAAAGGTATAGGGGTTTGACCTTGTATGCTATATAGATTCATATTTTGCAGGTTATAAGATTGATCGGAAAAGTAATTCGGGAAGCTGTCATTTTCTGGAAAGAAAATTTGTCCTGACATAGCAAGAAGCAGCACTTAGTATCTACTTCAACTGCTAAAGCTGAATACGTAGCTGCTGGAAGGTGCGTGCTCAAATCTTGTGGATGAGGAACCAACTCCGAGACTACAGACTATGAATGTCAAAGATTTCAAAATTCCGCGACAACACCAGTTCCATAGCAGTCTCTAACAACCTAGTGCAACACTCAGGAACCAAGCACATTGATATCAAGTATCATTTTATCAGAGAGCATATTACAAATGGTACTGCGGAATTATACATTTTTACCAATAGAGAAATAAATTTTAGACATCTTCACTAAACCATTTGATGAATCCATTTTCTCTAACTTGGTTGGTGAACTTGAGATGTTAAATATTTCTTATTAATTTAGTTAGAAGTCAAAAGCTGTAACTTATTTCGAATAAATTCACTTGTTGATTAATGTCAAATAGTTTAGGACTCGTGAATTTATTTGCCAACATTTCATTCTCATATCAGTGATATTTTTGTACTTGTATCTAATTGATAAATATTTTAGTATATAAATATTCATAACTTATTTAACAGTAATATAATATAATAAAATAAACTCCAGTTTACGTTCTGAGAATAATAATGAGTAAAATAAAAGCAGCATAATTCAAATCATTTAAATTATAATTTTAACAAACAAATGCTAATTATTGTAATTTATAAATTTTAGTAGATATTAAATAATTCATATTTAAGAGAATTCATTAGAATTAAAATGTAGCAGCACATATAATCTGTGTTTATATGTGAATTTTGGAGCACTTTAAATCCTCTAAGTGTTTAGAAGGTGACAAAGATATATTTAGTATTTGATGTCGCCTCAAAACAAAACTTGGATCAAGAGTGCACTCAAGTCGCCTGGTGGCTTATGTCACAATTTAGCTGTACACTTTAAAAAAAAAATTAAGTTAAAAGCCTAGAAGGCGACAAGGGTCCCGATGGCGAAATGAGTCTAAGGGACAAGGATGTCACGTTCTAGCTATAACCGCCAACTCTTGCGTTACCTTATGGTTGAGAAACCAATGACCAGTATCACCTTGTGGCCGCAGACCCATGTCATCTTCTGATTCCATGGTCTGTGTCACCATCTAGCTTCACACTTGGTCAATTATTATTGTTCTTTTCACCACATATATAAAACGCAACACATATACACAACATATTATATACTTACACACGAACACGACTGCCGCCTTATACATAGAAACCTTTTTCCACTTGATCAAATCCTACTGAAACTTTGCCCAACTTATGTTTTGCACTTAGATTATTAAAGCCCATAACTTTATCTAAATTTCGAAACTAATTTTATAAGTTTTCACCGACCATTTTGTTCAAATTTGAATTATACATTTAAAAATATAAATCGATCTTTGATCAAAGTTTTGATCTAGTATTTGTGAGTGACTAATTAATCTAAAAATATAGTTGTCTTCCAAATCTCCCATACTTTAACATACATCAATTTGTTATGATCCGAGAAGTTTGGTTTTTCGTATTTGGTTCATATTTTAGTTCGTATTGCACTCGGTTTTAGCTAACTATTTAATTATTTGTGAGTAAAAAATATCACTATTTTTGTTCTAAAAATGAGTGATAATTTTGAAATCAAAAGGACTAACTTTTTTCACTTCGTGATAATAATGCAAATAAAACTGGTCACTTTTATAAATGGATACATTTTTTAAATGAACACTTCAATATCCGTTTTGCTTTAACGGCTAATGTGAAGTTGAACAAAGACTTATTGTCATTTGTACACACCAATTCTACTTTATCAAATATTATAGATAATTTAGGATTTCAGTTTTTCTTGGGAGATGAAACTATCAGAATTTCCGAAGATGATCCCAATGAGTACTTATAATTTCCCACTAACAACCAAGTTGAAGATCCAACCCCTGATAATCTACTGACATTCTTCCTAAGCATCTGTGCAACACTTGAAAATGACAAAATTCCCAGATATTTCTACAAGAAGCATCTACCAAAGGAATGGAATGTGTTCTTCACCATCATATCATATGTGTTCTCTATTAAGATTGGTGGATAACATGCAATGACTCATATTCAGAAGATTTGGTATGCAACGACATTTAACATCTACATCAATTTTGGATGTATGATAATGCAGATGATACTTGATCATATTATTGACAAAGAACAACATCCAGTGTACCCTAGGTTTATGCAGATTGTGTTATCTAAGATATTAACAGTTGGGCAACTTGCACAATTTAGTGAAGAACACTTAAATGACATTCCTGAGATGATAGCCAGAACTGCTAAACAACTGTTAAATCAACAAGGATATGGCAATAAAAATAGAGGTAAAACTAACCCTCGTTTAACAAAATATATGAGAGGATGTTTTTCTATTGTTGATCAATAGGTTCAAGAAGAAGCTACAGCAATTCAAGAGCAAGAAGCAGCAAATCAAGAAGTTGAAGCAGCTCTAGCTGAAGTTGAGCAATTCCAGGTACATGATCAAGAGCCAGCTGAAGAGTTAGTTCCATATCAAGAGGAAGAGCAAGATCAAATTTAGTTTCATTACAAGAGCAAGAAGATTCTCAGGAATAGGGTGAAAGTGAGAGGGAAAATGGTGCATCATTAAAAGAAGTGGTTCAGAGGATCCACCACAAGAAGAAGTTGAGCCTGCTTTAGAAGATCAAAATGTCTATAGACCATCTTTATGTCCAGGTACTAACCATACCTCTACTTTTGACACTTTTGCTAATCTAGTTTCCTTTCATGATATACATGCACACACCTCCTCTTTCATACTACTCCTCATTGAGGGTTACAGAAAAGATATGGACTATCACATCCCAGATAATCCTAACCCATCTTTAGAGCCAAACACTCAAACATAAATCCCCTTCACACAAAACCTGGTGCATAAGGAACCATTGTTAATTGGGAGTGTTGAGGGAGAAACTGCAGACCACAACAAATAAGGTTAATGTAATGAGAACTTGTAGCTCTGTCTCTCTAAGTAGAAAAGAGTAACCCACTTGAGATAATTATTGATCCTCTTACATCTTCTTTTCCCAAAAGGGTGCACAGGCTGAAAAGGCACAGAAACATTTACAACAAGATGAATCTATTAAAACTCGATAGTCGGTCATGCATCTGAAAGAGTGTCACTACTTCAAACCAAAACTCTTATTGCACAAAATGAGGTTACACACACTCAGGAAGCATCTACTAGTGTCGTTTGTAAAGACCGTAAAAATTATGCTTGTATTATATTATAATAAATATAATTTATGTGTATTATTATGTAATCAAATGTGTTGAGTCGTAAAACCCTAATTGTTACGTGCTATGTGTTGTCTATTATGATCGGAATGTGTTTCGGATAATTAGTGTTTTATTATAAGTTATATGTTTTACTTCAAAAACCGTACAACTCAAACAATATTTTAAAAACCCATATTTCAAACAAAATTATTGGCCCTATTTTGCCAAGAACGACCTATACCCTATCGCTATTTTGAACCCCTAGACATTTTACAAATTTACCTTTTTCACGAAAAATGATTTTTCCGGAACCCTTCGGGAGTCAAAAACCCCACAAAAATCACATTTTTATTTTTATATGATCATGAAATTATCAAATATCATTTTTCTTTGCATTTTTGTAATATTCACAATTTTTGAGAATTTTTGACATATATTTTGTATTTATTGGATAAATAAAAATATATAATTGATACCCAATAATTATAAAAATTGGGACCAAATATTTTTATTAGATGTGTTATTAGCCCCTTAATTTTATTTAGGGGTATTATTTTAGTAAATATAAATAGCAGGTTAATTGTTAATTATTCATTAATTAATTATAAAAAAACTGAAAAATCAAGAAATTAGTTGTGTGGGTGAAGAACATGGCAGAGATTAATCCATAGATTTGAAGGTGATTCTTTTATCCGATTTGATCACGTAAGTAACCTTTTCGAAGCTTGTGAATCGTAGTTTCTGATTATGTAATTGTTTTTGCTGTTGAATTACTCGATTTTTAATTCGTATTTTCGGGTTTATTTCTTCGAATTCGGGTTTGATGATTTGCTAGTTGTTTGATGATTTTGTTAACAGGAAAGTATAGATTGTCGAATTTTTGTTTGTTTGGCACCGGTTTCGTCAATTTTGGTATTGATTTCGTCCTCGTCGGAGAACCACCGCCGCAGCGGTGTTCTTCATTTTCCGACGACGTTGTCGATGATTAGAGAAGAAGGAATGCGGGAGGAAGTTGTTGTGGTGGCCAGGAAACGATCACGTAGAGAAACGGGATTAAAATCGTTGTTTTGGTCATCGTTTTTGCCTCACCGGAAACCGTCACCGTCGCCGGATTTTGGGATGGCGACGGCTGTTCTTCATAACCCGAGTCGACCCGGTTTCGACCCGGGAAATGACCCGGGTTTGATCCCCCAAAATCCAAACTGATTTCCTGAATTGTGTTTCTGGAATATTAATTATTTATTTATATTTTGTAAAATCAAAATCAGTTTTATTAATTCTAAAAATCTATTAAAAATTAGTTTTAAATTCTGAAAATTTCTATAATTAATTTCTAAATTATTTTATTAATTTAGAAATTCGAAATTGATTATTTGTTTATTTATTTATTTAATTATTTATTTATTTATCTATTATTTAATAATTAAGTAATTAATTAATAAATAAGGTTAAAAATATATCGAATAATATGATTAATAATTCGATAATTATCCGAATAATGCGAGTAACTCGTATCTATACGAGTAATTGATCGATAAGTTGGATTATTATTCGAGCGATAGTTTATTTATTCGAAGAGTGTCGTAATAGTTATTCATATTGAATAATTATTCGTAAATAATCGATTTAGTAGAATAATTGATAATAATTTACGAATAATTATAATAAATGGTAATTAATTCTAATAATAAGGATTAATTATTTTAAAATACAATAAATATTAAATAATTATTTAAAAATATAATTAAGGTTTATTTAATTCAATCAAGCAATCAATCAATCGTACCCAATAATACCGCCTATGGTAGTGTCTGGGGAGGGTATATCGTACGCAGCCTTACCCTCATTTCAAAGAATGAAGAGACTGTTTCCTCAAAAGACACCCGGCTTGTGTGTGTGCACAAATATGTGTGTCCTAGGTAAGCAATGATCCAAAAACATAAGTAAAGTAAACGAGGCAATGATAAACAATGATCCAATACCTCAGCCCATGGCCTTCTTCACATGGGACTTACCGTAAAAAACTTCGTTCATTGATTCATTATCGTAAGCCCCTTCTATTTCTCATTTTACACTCTTTTCGATGCCTCAAACTCAATATTTCCCTTGAAGATCACTCTCCAAACTAAATATTTGAATTACCACAAACCAGGAGATATCCAGCAACAAGAAGAAGGAAAAGGTTTATTTAATTGGGATTAATTAATTATAATTGATTTATAATTAGTTAAATCTTGTTTATTGCGTAATAATTAAACCGTTAGTCCGGTTTGAGTAAAACGAAGACCCTTAGACTCCGAAAAATGACCTGATTCCATTAAAAATAATTATAAATCATAATTTCTTCCGAAAGCGAGTCGTTTTGCGATAGCTAATTGCTTGTAGGCCCTATTAGGGGTAGAATCGAGCTTAATAAATTCCGAAAAATGATTAATCGAACCAGATAGTGTTTGTTAATGCGAGTTCAAATCTAGTATCGATTCTAAAAATAATAGTAAGTAAAAAATCAATTATGTGCCTTATGTGCTATGTGCTTTACGTGATTATGTGAACTTTATGTGTTATATAATAATATGCGAGTCTGATAGAATCGAATGGGTAGACTACCTCGTGGTATCAATTCGAGATACGCGTATCAAGTTAGTTATCTAAACGAATATCTTTCCATGATAGATTCCGTACCAACAAGGCAAATCAAGCCAGAGGTAGAATGCAGTGAGGCATACGAGGTGAAGTGCACACCAGGAAAGTTTTTCCCCTATTCTAAATTCAGAATAGTGAAATATACCCCACTTTTTCATATCAATTACACTTTGATAATTCTTGTTTACATATACTGATACATAAGTATTGATTCTTGTTCTATTTCATTTCGATTCTTGATTTTTCCCAATTTATTGATTCCTCTATTCATATTCCAATGTTGATACCGTTACTTATATATACTTTGATATATCATGATGTTGGGATACATAAAAAACATACCGATTGTTTCGGATGCTAAGCTATTGTTAGGTCCCGAATTATCGTAGAATGGGGGGGGGGGGTTGAATATGATAATCACTAAATTAAAAATTCTTTCGAATCTTTAGCGGATAAAATATTCAGTGCTCGGTTAGTGGTTTCGTGTTCTTGAGAGGAATAGTGTTTGGAACGATAAAAACAAGGAACACAAGATATTCGGGGAAATATATATTCGTATATAAATCCTCGAGGGGTGTTACTACACTCCGGTAAATAAATTAACCGGCTACAATCGAAGAACAACAAAGTTCCTAGCTTCTACAAAGATTTACAAATAAAATCCTATACAATGATCTAGCTTTTGTTTGTCTAGGATTTAATTACCGGGTAAAGATTATAATGCCCCTAAAAATATACAAGAATTAAGTCGGGCATTATAACGTTACTCCGGTGAGAAGTTAAACGGATATACAAAAAGCTTAAGCTTCTCTGTAAATATCTGTTGCCATTTTTTCACCTCTCTTGGGAGAGAAGATGAACAAAAAATGATCCAAAAATGAATGGCTCTATCTTCTGCTGCAAAGTGTAGACTTTATACAATAAAATTGTGTGGTTGAAGAGAGGCACATCTGTGGCGACCAAATATATTGTTCAGTGGCGACCAGGGGTACAAGGGGAGGAGTAATATTCTATGGCGACTAACTGCTAGTTCTAGCACAACACTATTTCAATTTTATTAGTATAACTCCCCTGTGGCGACCACAGGGGCTACTAGTACAAATTGTACTAAAAGCAAAACTAAGTACAACTTGTGTGGCGACCAGTTAATCAGCAATGTTACCTGGTTCCTTTTTTTTCTTTTTTTCTTTTTTTTTTGTTTTTCATTTTTTCCCTTTTTCTTTTTGTTTTCTTTTGTTTTTGTTTTCTTTTTCTTTTTGTTTTTGTTTTGTTTTCTTTTTCTTTCTTTCTTTTTTTTTCTTTTTTTGTTTTCTTTTTTTTTTGTTTTCTTTTAGTTTAAATTGTAACTAAATTAATTTATAAAATTAACTTAAATATAACTTATATAAATAAACTAATTTAGATTTATAAAATAAACTTATTTAAAGTTTATAGAATTAATCATTTCAATTTTATTAAATAAATTATATTAAAGTCCACTAAATAAATTTATTTAATTTACCAATTAAACTTTGAGATTCGCCAGTCCCCTGAGTTGTTTAGCTGTATACCCCGCGCACCTCTTCTCGTACTTTAACACATAAATGTTCAATCCAAGTATGTTCCTCAACTTAACAATCCTTCTATAAATAATACCCAGATTTCTTTCACGAGCTGTTGACGCCTAGTGCAACTGGTCTGGTTCACAAACGACTAACCCCGATTCAGGTCTTCATATTATAGCCTTGATTACATTATTAAGCTTGCCTCAACTTTATTGCTTCAGACACTGACTATCAATAAACCACTGTACTTTCACTGGAATCCTTTTTGGTACTTTAGACAACGTCTTCATTAACCTATGTCTATATTCTGTCTTCAATTATTCAGATTCCTATGCTTCGAAGACTGTCTATCTTCAATCAATGCCATTACACTGAAATCTCTCGATAGCACTTGTATACTGAATCTTCAACCATTTCTGAAACCTTGAAAGTCTTTAACCTTTGTTCTTCACTGAGGCATGATCATATTAATGATCTTCTTTCAGTGACATGTAGAAAGAATTCAGGCCTTTTTCTAATCTTCTGATTCTTTGTATTTTCCTTATCTTCATTCTGCCTGATTTCTTGTGTAGATGTAATATTATTAACCTGTCCTGTTCTAGTGTTGTTATTGTGTTGAGTTATCACGTAACTGTTCATACAGCTATGCAGTCTCACCAAAAATCCCCCCCTATTTGATTATTAAACTTAACAAACAAATTAGATAGAGAGGATAACTCAACTAACAAATAGAAAAAGTAATGTACCAGGACTTGTAAATAATGCTACTGGTTTTCTGGATCAAATATTACATTTCCAGATTTTTTGAGTAACTGAAATAAAAGATGCTTGTTCTTCTAGCACTGAACTGATCTTCAAGTAGTTTCATCTTCATTTCCTTGGTTCTTCAAATCTCTGCCAGATAATACTTCTCAGTCTTAAAGTAATCATTAGCAGCTTCTTTTGTACAACCATATTTCCTGTTGAGAAGCGCATATCTCTCTTGCTTCTCCCCCTATGAGAATCAACTGCTTAAGGAGATCACCTTCGTCTACCACCTCTCCCGTACAATAGGATCCGCAGATAAAACTAATGGTACTCCCCTTTTGGAAAACAGCTTCTCCCCTTATGAAGAATAGTGATGAACCAAACCACTACTCTGATCACTAGGAAATCACCTTGTGTTTACCACCTCTCCCGTACAATAAGATCCGTAGTTACAAACAACAATGGTGTGGTGTACAAGTGCTTTACCTTTTTCCTTCCTCCCTGCTATTTCTCCCCCTTAGTTGAGGAATCCTCCAAACTATTATATAAGCTTTTATCTCCCCCTTAGAGAAGGAATGTATGCTGTCGTCTGAAGGAGTTCTCATATTTCATTTGGTTGAAAAAGAAATAACAAGTCATAGTCTGATCAACCATGTCCCTTGAAATTCTGCAAAATGGCTTCATTGCTGATCATCCTGTTAACCAATATTCCCAACTTCTTATACCTCCCAACTGTGAGATCACCAAGTGTTATCAGTTGTTAGCTCCCAACTTGTTAGGTCTCGAAGTATTCTAATCCAATCTGTAAATGTTAGGTTCCTAAGAGTTAAGTTCCAATCATAAACAAAATCGAGACCCGAAGTATCAAGAACCATGTTTAGGGATAGGGAATGGGATATGGTGGTTTTCTTTCTTCCTCACCGTGAGTGTGTGATTCTATTTCATGTACCTCACATATGTTTCACTATTCTCTCCACTTGTGTTTACGCTCATCCTCACAAGTGTATAACTCCTCTCATAGCTCCAAAATCCAGTTGTACCTGCAAGGAAAATCACCTTAGCCATCCTTAAGGAGGTCACAGGTGGTGCAATGGGAGTTCACAAATTCCCATCCTTGTTAGACTCGTCAGATGAATCTGAGTCATAATCCATAAGTTGCTGGTTTCCCTTTTAGGGTTCCAGATTTGAACTCTGGGAAGGTAAACAATGATCCAAAGAATTTACCATAAAGATCAAAGTTTACTTCTAATGTCTGTGAAGACATTTCCTTGTGAATCATCGGGTAAATCTGAATCATTATCAACAAGTTGCCGATCTGCACCTATATCAGATCCACTATCCGCAGATGCATCCAGGGGATTTAAGCCTGGGGAGGTAGACACTGACCACTAACATATGGCTATTGGATCAGTATCCTCTCCTAACACCTGTAAAGGCAATTGGTCCATTAAAGAACCTTCAACAATTGAATCTGACCGTAAAATGGTTGAAACTCTTGTTTCCATCAACTCATCCTTTGTGTGTGTAACCTTTCCTTGTGCATCAAGAATTGCTTATGTTTGAGGTGGTGACATTACATCGGATGACTTGGACGACATGTGAATTTTAATAGACGCACCCTATTGAGAGGATGAATCTAGTGATTGTTTTTATGCCTTTTTAGCCATTACATCTTTTTGAGAAGATGTATGGGGGCTAGCAGTTGTATTTGTTTAAATACTACTCATCTTTGTAGGAGATAGAGCTGCTGGGTTGACTTCAGAACCTTGCTTATATGATGCACCAAGGCACTTTCTCCCTCACGATCATTCATACTTCATTTTAGTGATAAGAGAGTGTTGGTTGGTTCCGTTTCTGTGTTTATCTTTATAGTCTGGGATAAAAGTTGTGGGTTTTCAACCTCATGACTATCAAATGAAAGAAGGCCATTGGAGGCTGAACTTGTATCACAGAACATATGGAAATATAGAGATAAAATGCACTTAAGGTCTATAATGAATGAAAATTATGCATTTAATCTTTTGAGAGAAATGATGTACAATAGTGATTTCAAAATTTTTTTAATGAAATAAGCAATCACTAACGTAGAAAGAAGTTTGATTTTTCTCTTAAAAACTGTTTAAGTGCATAAGTTTATTTTTATGCCTAAAAAGATAAATGATTTGAAAAGACACAGACTTATGACCTAGCAGTATTAAGAAGAGAAAGAAAGATTTTGTTCTTTAATATGAATGAGTTTTTGTAAAAGCATTGATCACTTAGGGTAAAATCTAAGCAATTCTCATTCACGTCAAAATCTCCATAATCTATCTTTATAAGATTATAATCAACAAAATTGTTTATTGATAAATATCCTTAATAAGATTGACTATGCTGCTAATTTCAAATTGTAGTGAATCTGTCAGATATAGCAACTCATATAAATTCACTAGAACTTAAAATATCACAATTATCTGCAACAAAATATTAACAATATATCATTGACTGATACTTGTCGAGTACTTTAGATACCAATAATTATGTTACATCCTACTTTAAATATTAAAATAAGATATCAATGAATTAAATACCAATTATCTATCAAAAAGACATCAGCATTTAGTTTCATATATCATACAATTGTTAACTCCTAATAACTATAATATCTCAAACAATATTGGTTCGATAAATAAAGCAACATTAACCAACATTGTCTTGTTTGCAATCTTAGAAAAATATTCTAAGTTCCATATACCTTGATCCATTGAGTATTGCATCTATTATCAAAGTGTTTAGGAATTTTATATTAGTATAAGTGACTGAGGATAAACATTGATTACTTAGAGGAGTTCTAAGTAATGTCACAAATACTAATACTTCACAATTAGTTCATAGTTGAACTCTTAACTAAATATCATTAACTGATATAAGTTAAAAATTAGCAAACAACTGATCATGCTACAATTATGATTTTGATTTCAGTGAATTCTTGAGATATAAGCATTGCTAAATTCACTGAAACCAAAATCTCATAATTAACTTATAATACACAAGTTACAATCAATATACTAGATATCAATTGTTGACAGATTTAGTTATAATCAATTATGCTGCTTATTTATTTTAAGTTAGTTTGAATTATCGAGCAAATAAAATCATTAAATTACTTCAATTTCCATAATCCAAACTACCCAAAATAAATATTAAATAAATAAATACTTAATATCTATGAGGTAGATATTAGCACTTAAATATCTTTATAATTATCCTTGAATAATTACCAATAGGATATATGACTTATATATATGGTAATCACTCTATGGATAATTAGTAATTTTAGAAATATTTTATAAGCATATAAAATATTGAGAGTTTTATACACATGACTTAGAAAATACTTCAACTTTCAATATCAGTGATTTTAGAAATAAGCATTGATTACTTAGAACAAAAATTCTAAATCATATCACTAATACTAAAAGTATCATAATTATTCGTACAAGATACAAATAACTATGCTGCATATTATTTTAATATAATTTAAATTATGAGACTGATATCGAATGGAATTGTCTACAGTCATAATTTAAATCAATCAAAATAGTATTCAAACTTAATGCTATAATACTTAACTACCACAAATATATATAACATTGTAATCATAATAATCAAGATAGTAGCACTAAGTACGAGGTACTGGATTACTGATAAATTCACAAGTCCTTTAAATATTAAAGATTTAATACTTGTGAACTTATGTGAAGAATTCCTTACAAATGGGATTTCCAACTAATATGCAATGAATGGTATTCCACACTTACAAACCAGTCTTAAAAAATTGACTTTATCAAGTGATTTAATAAATGTTTCTATTAGTAAATATTTGACTAAAATACATGCTCTCGAAATAAATGATACCTGGTGTGAAGGTGCCTTGTCATAGAGTGTTCACAGAGTTGTTGGATTTGAAGTTGTTTCTTATCATAATAAGAAATCGATCTTCTTTCACAAAGTTGACAGCTTCCTGAGATGCTTCTCCTGTCACTTAGGTTGACAGCTTCAGAGATGCTTCTCCTTTCTTTCTTACAACATGCGTAATCTATATCTATATAGCCAAACATATTAAGCACAATATCTTCAGGGTACTTTATTCCAAGAGTTGGTAGTCCCTTAAGATATCTAATAATCTTGTTAATAGCAATAAGATTGGATTCTCTAGGATCCACTTGGAACCTTGCACATTGGCATCTTGAGAACATTACTTGTTGTCTATTAGAATTGGAGTAAAAGAGTGAACTCGTCATACCTCTATAGCTTGTCATTATACCTGAGTTGCACTGATCAAGCTTTAGTGATTTCTCTTGGTAAGTAGTCTTGGCATGTTCAGAATCTTCTAAATTTTGCATCTTCAAAAGACCTTAACTTACTTGTATTGCCCATCATTCTTTTGGTTTACTTGTGCTCCTAAAAGAATTGTTCTTTTAGCTTGCTTGAGCTCCTAAAAGAATTATTCTAATGACTTGCTTAAAGTAATCCCAAAAAGAATTGCAACCTTTCCAACACGCTCCTCCATACCTATTCTGCAATTACTTAGCAAATAATCTTGCACAAGTCTTTGTTAGTAGACCAACATATAACATTATCATTATATCACTACACATATAAAATAATATATTTATGCCTAGTGATAAGAGAGTTATTAATATGACGACTCTACTAGTTCATATTAAACTGGAACTTCAGTTAGAGTGCCATACCAT
The DNA here is from genome assembly GCF_009905375.1 of Apium graveolens. NCBI lineage: Eukaryota > Viridiplantae > Streptophyta > Magnoliopsida > Apiales > Apiaceae > Apium > Apium graveolens. Next base: position 156,161,512 of record NC_133653.1, read on the forward strand.
GTCCTTGACGATTGCTTGAGTAGTATACTAGTTCATATCAACCTGAAGTGAGACTGTGAAGAAGATATATGCATAGTCCAATAGATCTGCAACTACAAAGTCTATGAACTGTGGTGCATTGACTTCCTCTTTTGACTCACCAACCAAGAGTGCACTTGTACATATCTACTAGAGTCCAATTCCAAGTATAATGTGCATCAGGTGCCTGATATGTCGTAATATCCTCAAGTCTCGTCACTGGTGCTATCTGTTAGATACTGCTTCCCGATAATAACCTAACATCCAGTCTGGCCTTGTCCCTCATAACAATACCATTGTTATCCAGTTTGACTTCTGGTTATCCTTGTACCAATTATAATATTGTCATTTGGTTTGGATACTAGCTTCCCTACAATCTGCTTGCTGACTGATTGAGTTCATCTTGCTTTGTAATCACCCAATCAATCCGGATCCATAAGAGCTTCTGTAACTTTCTTAGTTTCTTCCTTAGATAGAAAACTAGAGAGATACTCATTCATACTCAGTAGCCCTGCTAATCATTACTCCACTATTTGAATTACTTAAGAACTAGACTCTGGGAACAATATTGACATCAAACCCTTTGCCTCAGCAGATATGTTCTTTAGTGTCCTTTGATTTTCAATATGGTGTTGTGTCTGACTAGTAGATCCTTTTATTGCTCCCCCTAAGCTGTTGCTGGGATTTCCTGAAAATCCTTACCCTTGCTGACTGGCTTCATTGAAATAATGAGTTGTATTATACATTTCCATTCCACTGCTTGGATATGAATCATCAATACCATCAATTTCTCCTTTAACAGCTTGGAGCATGGAGTTGTTGAACTGTGCATTTAGACTTTCAAACATCTTCTGTTGATCAACCATAAATGCCCTGTAGGTTGTAAACTCCACTGAGTAGACATGAAAAATATCCTAACAAGTCTTAGACGCAAATGCCAAGATCTTCAAACAATTGAAAACATTTCATTATTTGCTTCTATAGAACATTCTCTTCAAACACTTTGAGGTTATCCAATGTTTGCTTCTGTTGGCCATTAACTCATTAGTGGTCTTCATGTATACATCCTGATCGGCTTGATCTTACTTGTTGCAAACTATTTTGACTGCTCCAGCCCTTTGGTATTTAGAAAGTCTTGATTAGCTTGATATTTCCCTTGTAGCTTTAATCAAGTTCTGGTTCTTCCCTTGTACCACTCCATTATAACACGGAGCTCCCAGTGCTGAATTTGTCTCAAAATGTTCTTGATGTTATAGATATTAATCAGAACTGCTTCTTGAATTCAGTCCCATTATCTGACCACAAGATCATTTCTTTTACAGCTGCTTCCGGCTTGATCTTCCTTCATGTGATCAATCACCATCTGTGATGTCTTGTCTTGAGAACGCACGAACAACAACTTTGTTTCATAAGAGTAGTCAACCACCATCACTAAGGTATATCTTTGCTTTGATGTGATGTTATCTTTGACTCCTCTTTCGGACATGCCTCAATTTATCATCTTCTGAATTCCAGATGAGGCAATTCTCTCTTAAACCACTTTTCACAAAAGGGTTACTTGAGTTGATGTTCAAGGGTGAGAGCTTCTAAATACCATAGCTAAACTTTTGTTAGATGAAGCTTTATAGTAGGAACCATTGACTTCACCTTTTCAGAGTTTCCAGTCTAGCCACGAGCTTTATCTTTCCTTACTCTTAATCAGAGCAAGCTTCTCAACCTTCCTGCTTCAGATGAGACACTAATCCTTCTTTGAATTGACATTTTGTCCTTTGATGCAAAACTGTCTGATAAGAGGATTTGTGCCTTGATTCTTCAGCAAGAAAGATGCTTCAACAGTTATCAATGACTCCAATAATTAGTTGTTGTCAATGATACCAATTGTTTAATTTATGATGACATCCCTTAATCTGTATAGCTTGTCCCGTACTGAAAACCTTTGTTGTCATCTCCAAAGATTACTGATGGAATAGCTTATGTCAATCACATTTGATTGTGAGGCTCTTTCCTTGATCACATGCCTTGAGTATCAAATACCAAGAATACATATGAATCAAATAATCTGTTACGTCTTGCACTCACAAATTGATTAACAGTTCTTGGTACCCAACTTATCAGTTTGGCTCCAGATGGATTAGAGATTTTATCATAAACAGAGATAACAACAGCTACAACCTTATCATGCTAATTATTATCTTTGACTGACCATTTTCTCCATTTTAATACCCTTGACAATTATCTCTAGGTTAGGAGAAAATTGGTCCAACCTTACATAAGGAGGACTAGTAGTCTTTGCCCTATTGTAATTCTAAACATGCTTTTTCTACAATTAATGCAAGTACTAAGAGATACATTTATGGCATAAGCATAAGCAAGCATTGTATTAGGAATACATGGCATTCATTCAGAAACATTACGCATAAGAATTAAGCAAGACATGCATGATCTGGAACAAATAGAATTAACAATTAAATCACTAATTCTATCTAGTCCAATCCTGTTGATGTATCTCATCTAGCTATCTCAATCCAATTATAAACCAATACATCTTAACAAATAATTCAGATCAAATAAATAAATCACAATGTAATAGGATACAGAGCGTAAGCATAAACAAAGGTCTTATATGCTGGAAAAATATATATCTCACTAAAGCAATTAATCATGTTCAACAAATATTCAAACACATATTTAAGATCATTTAAAGTAACATGCACAAGTTAAACATCAAACCTAGTTACCAGAAAATAATCTAGTGAACTAGTACATCATTATCTATGTGTGATGCTATCATGCTTGTGCGAGTGTTAAACATTTAAATACTATGATCTTATCATGCACTGAATATTGAGAGCAAAATGTTGCAGTGGTTCAAGAAATTGAAACCTGGGATATGTGAGTTGGACCATCTTCAGAGATTGCTATGAAAGCAAGATATTCATGATTCTCGTCATCTGATCCATCCCAACTCTTTCCCGTGCACTATAAGTTTTGACTGGCTGCTTCCCTAAGAAAACATTCCATCTTTGTCTCAATTCTTCAACTGAATCCCTACTCATCCTTGTTTATCAAGTTCTTGTTCTGTTGTAGCAAAACCCCTGATAGTTACTTGACACATATTACTTGTCAAACCCGTTGCTATCAAATCTTGTTAATGTCCCAATCTCAGTCTTGTAACTACCTCTTGAACTGAATCTGTAAAAGTCTTTGCTTCGGAATAGATAGGCTTGATCCTTGGATATAGCATAAGTATTCCTTGTGAATCTGATATGACCAAACTTCCCTGACATGTAAAACACTGCCCTGACGTCCAGTCCCTCAAGTACTTCTACCTGAGCTTCCTCTGATTCAGTTATCAGTAACTCTTACGTTTTGTCCTAAGGATTCAACTATACTGCATGTAACTGAGATGATTGTTTGTCCCCACTATTCTCTCTAACATCCACAATTCCTGCCTATATGATCTCATTGATTCCCGGATAAAAATAGCATTGGTATAAACCACCGTGTGACTGTAAATCTGGAATCATAGAGTTGTCTTAAGATCTCCGAGAAAAATTGTACCCGTAGAAATTTTATTCCTTTCCTGCGTCTGAAAACCCAGTGGTATCCTATGGAGTAAGCCTTTGAGGAAGTTCCACAATTTTCGTCTGTAGGTCTTGAAATCAGTTCCATCAGATTTTTTTTTTCGAAAGATTAAAATCCAATTTAAAAGCAGGGAGGAATCCTGAGTCTACCAATCCTTTGAGTACCCTTAATTTAATATTTAAGAGAAATTTAAAAATCCAGTAATTTTAATTTTCTTAGAAAATAAATTAATCAAAAATAAATATTTACGTAAAATCTAATTTTCAAGAATTTCGAATTTTCTTAAAAAATTAAATAAACGTAAATTATTATTAAAAAAATTAAATTTAAGAATTTTAAATATTTATGGAAAAATAAATTAATCAAAAAATAATTATTTTGGGGCTACAAAATTTCTATGACGACTAATCTCTAGCGACTCCAAGTACCTATGCGCCGTCTTTGCCTTAAATGTAGAATCTGTGCAGCGACTACAGTGTACAAGAGGAGCCGTTTTTGCTATGACTTTTGTTGTATGGCGACTTGATTTCTCTGTGTTTTGTGGCGATTAGAGCTATCACATGTACAAGCTCTTGTCCGAATAAAATCTACGTTATCTCCTGTGGCGACCTGCTATTACCTATGGCGACTACTGGTAGATAGTAGAGTGCAGTTAACCTTTTGTTTGCTTTGTACAAAAGCATTTCAGATGGGTCCCGTGGTGTTTTAATCTGCTGCAGGCGCGTGTAAACACAACATGTATAGCTACCAACCAAACTAACTAATATTTATTTTATTTACAGGAGGATGTCAATTCCAGTAAACAAATATACTACCTGCCATTTAACTTGTACATCCAATGAATTGAATAAATAGGCAGCTAATTTGTCTTGTAAAATTATTTACAGAAACTGGATTGCCGAGACAAAAATAAAGTGGCGGCTGATAATACTGAAAATGTACCAAAAAATTAATTTATATTAATAATTTGTTTTACTAAAATTTAAATAATAAATTTATTTAAGTTAAATTTAAAAATAAATTTATTTAAATTGAGTTCATAAAATAAACTTATTCAAGCTTAAGTAATAAACTCATTTAAATTAAATTTATAAAATAAATTTACTAAATCAAATTTATAAAAAAAATTATGTAAAATCAAATTAATAAAATAAATTTATTTAAGGATCGTGATTTGTGTATCAATCAGTAAGCTCTGATACCAATTGTTAGGTCCCGAGTTATCATAGAAGGGGGGTTGAATACGATAATCACTAAATTAAAAATTCTTTCGAATTTTTAGCGGATAAAATATTTAGTGCTCGATTAGTGGTTTCGTGTTCTTGAGAGGAATAGTGTTTGGAACGATAAAAACAAGGAACACAAGATATTCGGGGAAATATAAATTCGTATATAAATCCTCGAGGGGTGTTGCTACACTCCGGTAAATAAATTAACCGGCTACAATCTAAAAATAACAAAGTTCCTAACTTCTAAAAAATTTTACAAATCAAATCCTATACAATGATCTAGCTTTTGTTTGTCTAGGATTTAATTACCGGGTAAAGATTATAATGCCCCTAAGAATATACAAGATTTAAATTAGGCATTATAACGTTACTCCGGTGAGAAGTTAAACAGATATACAAAAAGCTTGAGCTTCTCTGTAAATCTTTGCTGCCATTTTTTCACCTCTCTTGGGAGAGAAGATGAACAGAAAATGATCCAAAAATGAATGGCTCTATCTTCTGCTGCAAATTGTAGACTTTATCCAATAAAATTATGTGGTTGAGGAGAGGCACTTCTTTGGCGACCAAATATATTGTTCTGTGGCGACCATGGGTACAAGGGGAGGAGTAATATTCTGTGGCGACTAACTCCTAGTTCTAGTACAACACTATTTCATTTTTATTAGTTTAACTCCCCTGTGGAGACCACAGGGGCTACTAGTACAAATTGTACTAAAAACAAAACTAAGTACAACTTGTGTGGCGACCAGTTAATCAGCAATGTTACCTGGTTCCTTTTTTTTTCTTTTATTCTTTTTTTTTCTGTTTTGTTTTATTTTTCATTTTTATTTTTCCTTTTTCTTTTTGTTTTCTTTTTGTTTTTGTTTTGTTTTTGTTTTTCTTTTATTTTCTTTTTCTTTCTTTTTTTTGTTTTTGTTTTCTTTTTCTTTTTTTTTTACTTTTCTTTTAGTTTAAATTGTAACTAAATTAATTTATAAAATTAACTTAAATATAACTTATATGAATAAACTAATTTAGATTTATAAAATACACTTATTTAAAGTGTATAAAATAAATTATTTTAAGTTTATTAAATAAATTATATTAAAGTCAACTAAATAAATTTATTTAATTTACCAATTAAACTTTGAGCTTCGCCAGTCTCCTGAGCTGTTTAGTTGTATACCCCGTGCACCTCTTCTCGTACTTTAACACATAAATGTTCAATCCAAGTACGTTCCTCAACTTAACAATCCTTCTATAAATAATATCCAGATTCCTTTCACGAGCTGTCGACGCCTAGTGCAACTGGTCTGGTTCATAGACGACTAACCCCGATTCAGGTCTTCGTATTATAGCCTTGATTATATTGTTAAGCTTGCCTCAACTTTATTGCTTCAGATACTGCCTGTCAATAAAAAACTGTACTTTCACTGGAATCCTTTTTGGTACTTTAGACAATGTCTTCATTAACCTCTGTCTATACCCTGTCTTCAATTATTCAGATTCCTATGCTTCGAATACTGTCTATCTTCAATCAATGCCAATACACTGAAATCTTACGGTAGCACTTGTATACTGAATCTTCAACCATTTCTGAAACCTTGAAAGTCTTTAACCTTTGTTCTTCACTGAGGCATGACCATATTAATAAACTTCTTTCAGTGACCTGTAGACAGACTTCAGGCCTTCTTCTAATATTCTGATTCTTTGTATTTGTATTATCTTCATTCTTCTTGATTTCTTGTGTAGACGTAGTATTATTAACCTGTCATGTTCTAGTGTTGTTATTGTGTTGAGTTATCACGTAACTGTTCATACAGCTACGCAGTCTCACCAACAGCTATGGACTGGATGGTTAAGATACATGCCGGGTATTAACTGGACCCTTGATTATGAGGCCATAGTTGCCTGGGTACCCCTTATGTTGGTTGGGTCTATGCAGTTGGGTATAGATCCACATTGTATCCTGACTGATCAGCAGGTTACAGTGCATATGTTGGTTTTTGTTTCCAGTCTTGTTCATTTGGCACTCGCCAATAATGGCAATTTATTATTCTTTACAGAAACAGATGGTTGTTCAAACCAACAGATTATCGGTTCATTTATTCTTCTCTCTTTACACTATATATACTGTTGCAGGCTTGTTGAGCAAATTTTGGCTCACCCCCTTTTATTGTTATTCACATTGTTTTTCAGTTAAGATTGAGAATGAAATTCATCAGAACCTGCATAGTCAATAAGCGAGTCAAGCAGCGGGACCCCCTAATACCAATGGTGTTTGTCCCTATCCCAAAAGAGAGCTTTGAGTTTCCAAATTAGGTGTAGCAGGATAAGTAATAGTCGTAGTTTGAATAAAAGTTGTTTAGTTTAAAATGTGTAATTAGAATAAAGTTTTGTAACAAAGAGAATTCTTGAGACAGTTGTTTAGTTGGTTTGTAATAAAGTTGGTTTGTCGTTCTTGTTTTCAATCCTTAACCTTGAAAAGATCCTGAGTTGTAGTAGTTCGGGGTAATTATTTTATTTATATTATGCTTGTACAGGTTTAGCAAGTAGTTAGTGTTAATAATGCCTCAAATCTATACCCCGGATTTGGAGGGTGTTACATCGTTCCTCCAGTGGAACATTTGACTTCACAAGTGTTAGGAGAAGGTGTTGTTGTCACTGCCACTGAAATTACAGCACCTACCTCCCCATGACAAACTAACCTGGATGCATCTATGGATAGGGGACCTGACTTATGTACAAGTCGGAAACCCATTGGAAATGGATCAAGTTCATCTGATGAGCCTAAGGGGATAGTGTCTTCACCGACACTGTCATACGAATCCAAATGTGATGGCTTCAATTAATCTCACGGGGATTCAAGCCCTGATTAATCATCCACGGATGATAGGGAACTTGTATTGAACATGGACGGGGATTCATGAAACCCCATTGCACCACTGCTGACCTCTTTAAGGACGGGTTCAATAATTTCTTATGCAAGTATATCAGATATACGGTGCTTTGAGCAGAGTGAAACATAAACCGTGATGTTGAGTGACACCCCTACCCTTAAGCTGAGTGACAGAGTGCACAGAGAAACACTTTGATAGGAGGCCAATGAGACATGCATCATCCAAACAACACCTCAAATCGACATGTCACGTTAAACTCTCAACTCAGATCTGGATGCAATCTTACTTGATCATGATACCATATTTATAAAAATGATTAAATAAAGGGATGCTAATATCTGTAACAATATACAGCGGTTGCATTAAGAACATCAACAAGAAATAGTTGATCTTAAACTGTAACATTCACAGGAAATGGTTATCAAGGATGCATTTATTGATAAGCTTAACTCTAAGCTAAATATAACCAAGCAAGAGATAAGGCAACACATGGGCATACAGATCATATTATTGAAATCTGTGGCATGAGACTGGATCTTGTTGAATACGAGATTTAATTTCAATCAACCCAAGCTCGGAGTCAGAAGGATAACTCAACTAAGGGGGAGAAAAAGGGAGGAGCTAAAGAAAAGTTCAAGTTGAGAAGGATCAATCTCTAAAAAAATGAAACCATGACTAAAGCCGTGAAAAAATTTATTACATATGTTGCTCCTCTTGTTCAACAAGTAGCTGAGAAAGAAAAGGTAATGTTGAAGGAAGCGGAAGTTGAAAGTATTCTAAACACTCAAACCATTGATCCAATCAGTGATCCATTTACATACGCCTCCTTTGAAGAAAGAGAAGAATATGAAGTAAGGGAGGAAACAACTAAGGTTTGGGTGAAAGTAGAGGCTGAAGAAGAGTTCTAGAAGTCTCTAGGGGCTGATAAAGTTAGAGCATCTTGGGGAAGAAATTGATGACGAAGGAAGATCAGATAAGTGAAATACTGAAGGAAAAAACAATTACTCTCGGATGTCTTTCGTCTTTCCCTGAAATTTGGAAAACCAAGGAGAAGATGAAAATGAGATGGAAGAAGGACATAATGATGAGAGAGATGTTCATGTTGGGTTTGAACCTATGTTTCAGTACAATGAGGATGAAATCAAGGTCATTGAATAAGAGGAATTTGAAGATGAAGATTCCTTCACGGATGACTGGTTGATCTGTAGCACAGAAATCATTAACAACTGTTAGGAATATGTAGTGAACTTGATGATAAGTTAAATAAAACACCTTAGTAGATTTAACTTAGTGTATTTGTAGCTCTCGAAGAATGTTCTAATATAGTCCCGATGGATGATCTTTATAGTCCCGACGGATGTCAACTGAACATCCATCAAGAGTGTAGCTTATGTAACAAAAAGTATCACAACAAATTTCTGCAAACAACAATGTTTAGTCTAGTAGATTCTGTAGGATTCTTTAAGTCATGTTGAATACTAGATTGATATACATAATAGGTTGGCTAATTGTAAATATAAGATGTCTTGTAATTCTTTGTAAGTGAAATGGAGTCAAGTGACAGAAAGGCTACCAACGGATGATCTACAAAGACTACCGACGGATAATCAACAAGGCTCCCGACAGATGACCAACATAGTCCCGACGGATGATCATATTCAAAATAGCAGTTGACAGTGACAACACAGTCACATGTGTCGGTTGTTTGCAAATGGAATGTGGCAACCTAATTACAGGTTTTAGAGAACAAAGAAGCATTACCATTTCCATGCAAATATGAAGATATTCAAAGATGCTGGATAGAGTAATGTAGCAACATGAAGTTAGACTAGAAATGATTTTATTTTATTGTCTTGTCCTACCATCATGTAACTTGGTGATATATAAACCAAGTGTAGCAAGTAGAACAATAAGCAAGTAAGCATAATTTTCAGAGAGATAGTAAAATCTATATTTGTTAAGAATTTCTCTGTAAGTTTGTATGTTCACTTGTAAGCAGCTGTGTGCTATTCACGCATCACAGAATTCTCATACTAATATATATTTATATATATATATATATGGTGGATAAGTTCAAATCTACCAGAAAGTTTTAAAGCTTTGCGTTTTATTACTTTGTGTTTTGATTTTAATTCAAGTTTCATTCCGCACTTCTTGCAAAATCCAACACTGTTATATATATTAAGTAAAAATAGTCTTAAAATTTAAAAAGGAGCTAGAATTACATTCAACCCCCTTCTGTAATTCTTGTTGCATTGTTTGGGAATAACAATTGGTATCAGAGCAAGCTCTTGAAGTACAAAGAGTGTAAAGATCACAACAAACAACAAGATGAACAAAAAGGATGTTGGAGTGAAAACTCCAATTCTGGACAAAGACAACTATCACCAGTGGAAGGTGAAGATGCACCTACATCTTCTCTCTCTCTCAAGATGAAGCTTATGTGGACTGCATTGAAAGAGGTCCTCATGTCCCTATGAGAGCTGCTACAGGGAATGAACCATCAGTTCGAAAGCCTAGACATGAATGGTCTGATCCAGACATTGAGCAAGTCAGGAAAGATAAAAAGGCCATGAACATATTGTTTAATGGTGTTGATGGTGATATGTTTGACGACATCATAAACTTAAAACATCTAAAGATGTTTGAGACACAATTTAAATTATTTGTGATGGCACTGATCAAGTCAGGGAGAACAAGATGCAACTCTTGATTCAACAATATGAGCATTTTCACTATGAAGAAAGTGAGTCACTCACTGACATTTTCAGTTTATTTCAAAAACTACTGAATGCTCTCAAGTTGCATGGAAGGGTCTATCAAACCAAAGACTCAAACCTTAAGCGAATGACAGTCTCATTAAGAAATTCTCAAGATTACAAGGAGTTCACCTTGGAGAGACTTTATGGTATCCTGAAAACCTATGAGCTTGAAATATAGCAAGATGAAAGGATGGAGAAAGGAAGGAAGAAAGGAGGATCCATTGCACTTGTTATTGAGCAAGAGAAGGAAAAGGAGATGAAGGTTGAAGTTGTGGAATCTGCATCAAACTCATGGGTCTGTGAGAGCAAGGGTAAAGGGCTGGTAGCTGAAAATGAAGAACAGTTGAGCCAAGATGACATGGATGATATGGATGAGCATCTAGCATTCTTAACTAGGAGATTTTCCAAGCTCAAATTCAAGAAGAATTTTGGAGCAGCTAAGCCAAACAGAAACATGGTTGACAAGTCTAAATTCAAGTGTTTCAAATGTGGCTTAGCAGGTCATTTTGCTAGTGAGTGTAGAAAGTTTGATTCTAGAAAGAAGAAGTTTGAGCATGTTGATTATAAGCAGAAATACTTTTAGTTGCTCAAGAAAAAGGAAAGGGCTTTCATTACACAAGAAAATGGCTGGGCTGTAGATGGATTGGATGAAGATGAGGAAAAAAAACTATGTCAATCTAGCCCTAATGGCCAATTCAGATGAAACAGAGACCAATTCATCAAGCAATCATGGAAATAGAAAGAATCTTTGGTATCTAGATAGTGGTCGCTCAAGGCATATGATTGGAGATTCTATCCTGCGCACTGAGTTCAAGGAAAGAGCTGGCCCAAGTATCACTTTTGGAGATGACAACAAGGGTTATACTGTAGGATATGGCTTAATTTCAAAGGATAATGTCATCATTGAAGAGGTTGCCCTAGTGGATGGACTAAAGCATAATCTGTTGAGTATCAGCCAGCTTTGTGATAAGGGCAACTCAATCACTTTCAATTCTGAAGCCTGTGTTGTGAACAACAAAAAGAGCAACAAAGTGGTTCTCACTGGAGTGAGAAAAGGAAATGTGTACCTAGCTGATTAACACTCATCAAATGCAGAATCAATAACTTGTCTTCTCAGTAAAACAAGTCAAGATGAAAGTGTTGGGATTTATGCATACACAGAAGGGTGGATTACAATTAAAACGCATAAAAACCCATATAATCGTATATAATTCGTGAATAAATCGAGGGATCGATTACTAACCTTTAAAAGCGATCCAAGAATGATGAGCGGAGATCCCTAGCAGCTGCTCCTCAAGTGTGAAGCACTCCACCGGTATCCACCAAGAGATCGAAGTAATGAAGGAGGAAGAGGTTGAGAGAATTAGGGTTGCCTCCTTTTATTTTCTTCTTGAAAATTAGGGTTTTTTTGGTTAAGGCAAATAGAGTTTATAATAGTATATTTATAGGCAAAAATTTCAGCTGAAAATTTTCCCATAAAATATTATTATTAATAACCCTTTAATTGATTATTCTCATTAACCAATTAACTAATAATTAAAACACCTTTTAATCATTAATCCTTTTTCTAAGCACTTTAGAAAATAATTCTTTCACTTGATTTAATTTCAAAAAGTTAAATTCTTAATTAATAATATTAAGAACTTTTCTTAATTAATTTATAATTATTAAATCTCATTTAATCAATTATTAAATTTGCTAATTAATTATTTATTTCACAAATAAATAATTACCAGCCATTATTAATTAATTCCTCCACCATTAAATAATTCTCTTTTATGGTGTGACCTTGTAGGTTCAATATTAAGCCGACAGTAGAAATAAATAATAACAAAACTATTTATCATTATTTATATAAATTCTCTAATTCAAAAAAATATGATTAATTAATAAATTAATCATATTTATTCTACATCGTGAGGGATACTTCTCAGCATATCGCGACTATCCGGATAATACGAATTCACTGCTTAGAATACCAAGAACCTATTCAGTGAATAGTTACCGTACAATCAATTCCTTCTACCCTGTAATGTCCTGATTAAATACAAGGCATGGATCGCGTGTCAAGCCTATCTAATTTAATCATATGTTTTCTTCTTAAATATGCCTAGTTCCGTTTAATGCAAATTAGAAACTTCTTTCTAATTTTATTCACTCTGGCAAGAGATTCCAGAACTAGCATAAGTGGAATGGCATAGGACATTCTCTTCCTTCACTGGAAGGGGTAGATCCTTTATTGATCATTCACTATCTTCGTGTACAAATTCCTACACCCAGAAGAGCCCTTAATATTGTCCCTGGAGACTGAGAACTAAACCAAAGTATAGTTCAGTGTACACAAGATGACTATGATGACCTCAAGTCTAAGGACACTTGTACAACTATCACTATATGAACAACTGCTGACACGTGAGTGAACTCCATCAGTTGTTCAGCTGTGCGAGTCATGTTCAGTGAACTTATTCTATAATAAGCACTTACATACTAGCTATAGTGCCACCACACAAAAATCTATGAGAACAGACATATTTCATAATGAAGCAAGCATAGTATGTACCGATCTTTACAGATTACTAATTACCAGTTAGTAATCCTACGACCAGGAACTATTTAAGTTCAGAGTTATCATCTTTTAGGTCTCATTATTATGATCTCATCATAATCCATAAAAAGCTTTACTCTAAACTATGGTATATTTTATTTAAACACTTAAATAGATAAAGCCCGTAATAAAAAAAACAAGTCTTTATTAATATAATTGAAATCAAACAAATTACATAAAAGTTATTCCTAAATCATCATACATGATTGGACTTAGGACACATCTCTTTCAATCTCCCACTTGTACTAAAGCCAATCACTCTAGTATCTAATACCCATCTTGTCTTTATGATGATCAAAGTGACTTTGAGAAAGTGGCTTTGTTAAAGGGTCTGCTATGTTGTTATGTATGTCAACTCTCTTGACATTGACATCTCCTCTTTCAACAATCTCCCTAATTAGATGAAAGCGCCGCAGGACATGCTTGGAATTCTTATGAGATCTTGGTTCCTTAGCTTGTGCTATTACCGCATTGTTGTCAAAATACAACACTATTGGCTCTTCTATGCTAGGAACAACTCCCAACTCAGAAACAAATTTCTTTATCCAAACAGCTTCTTTTGCAGCTTCACTTGCAGTTATATACTCTGCTTCCGCTGTGGAGTCAGCCGTTGTTGACTGTTTGGAACTCTTCCAAGTAACTGCCCCACCATTTAGGGTAAACACATACCCTGACATGGATTTACTATCATCTATTTCTGACTGAAAACTAGAGTCAGAACCACCAAAAACAAGAAAAATTTCCTTAGTCCTTCTCAAGTACTTCAGGATATTTTTCACCGCTGTCCAGTGTTCTTCACCTGGATCGGACTGAAATTTGCTTGTCACACTGAGTGAGCAACATCAGGCCGAGTACATAACATCGCGTACATGATAGATCCTATTGCAGAAGCATAAGGAATCCTACTCATACGCTCTCTCTCCTCAGATGTCTTTGGAGATATTTTCTTGGAAAGAGAAACTCCATGGCTCATGGGAATGAGTCCTCTATTGGAGTTTTCCATGCTATATCTCTTTAGCACTTTTTCGATGTATGTACTTTGGGTCAAGCCTAACATTCTCTTTGATCTATCTCTATAGATCTTCATTCCAAGAATGTAAGATGCCTCTCCCAAGTCCTTCATCGTGAAGTTCTTAGATAACCACACTTTGACTGATTGAAGCATCAGTATATCATTCCCAATGAGAAGTATGTCGTCCACATATAGTATTACGAATGTTACTGCGCTCCCACTAACCTTCTTGTAGATGCATGGTTCATCCATATTTTTGATGAAATCAAAATCTTTGATTGTCTCATCAAAACAGGTATTCCATGTGCGAGAAGCTTGCCTCAGTCCGTATATAGATCGATTCAGTTTACAAACTAGATGTTCGGTTCTTTTATAAACAAATACTTCTGGTTGTGTCATATACACATCCTCTTCAAGTTTCCCATTGAGGAAGGCCATTTTCACGTCCATTTGTCAGATCTCATAGTCATAGTAAGCCGTAATCGCAAGCAAAATCCGAATGGATTTAAGCAAGGTTACCGACGAATAAGTTTCATCAAAGTCAATTCCTTGTCTTTGTTTAAATCCTTTTGCCACTATCTTAGCCTTATAGGTCTCCGCCTGGCCATCTGCTCCAATCTTTCTCTTATATACCCACTTGCACCCAATAGGCTTAACACCTTCAGGCACCTCAACCAGAGTCCACACTTGGTTGGCACACATGGAGTCCATTTCGGATTTCATGGCACTCTTCCATTTCTCTGAGTCATCACAACTCATAGCCTCATTACAGGTCATAGGGTCTTCTCCATCAATAAGTGACAAGTCATTGTCATTCTCAATGACAAGGCCATAATACCTCTCAGGTTGATGAGACACCCTATTTGACTTACGTACAGGTTGTTCTACAGAAGGTTGTACTTTCTGAATAGGTACTTCCTCTTGAACCATTGTAGGTTGTGCTTCTTGAACTTCATTAAGTTCAACCTTGCTCCCACTGTTCCCTTCAAGGATAAACTGTTTCTCCGAGAAGGCCGCGTATCTGGAAATAAACACCCTTTGTTCGGTGTAAAAGTAATATCCTAAAGTCTCTTTTGGATATCCCACAAACCTACATTTTACGGA
This sequence comes from Apium graveolens, assembly GCF_009905375.1. NCBI lineage: Eukaryota > Viridiplantae > Streptophyta > Magnoliopsida > Apiales > Apiaceae > Apium > Apium graveolens. Next base: position 156,176,706 of record NC_133653.1, read on the forward strand.
TCTTGATTCCATCTTTTCAGGTTCAACTTTCTTGACAAAAGCTGGACATCCCCAAATCTTAATGTGTTTAAGACTTGGCTTCCTTCTTTTCCATATCTCATATGGAGTTTTCGGAACAGATTTAGAAGGTACCTTGTTCAGTAAATATGCTGAAGTTTCTAAGGCATAACCCCAAAGGGATACTGGAAGATCTGTATAGCTCATCATGGACCGAACCATGTCCAACAAAGTCCGGTTCCTCCTTTCAGAAATTCCGTTCAATTGTGGAGTTGCAAGAGGTGTCCATTGTGATAGTATACCATTTTCATTGAGATGATTTAGAAACTCCCCACTTAAGTATTCACCTCCTTCATCTGATCGAAGAACTTTAGTACTCATTTTGGTTTGTTTCTCTGCTTCATATCTGTACTCTTTGAACTTTTCAAGAGCTTCAGACTTGTGTTTCATTAAATACACATATCCAAACCTGGATTTATCATCCGTAAAAGTAATGAAGTATGAAAATCCTCCCATAGCTTGTGTTGACATTGGTCCACATACATCTGTGTGTACCAAGCCTAACACGTCTGCAGCTCTCTCTCCATGTCCAGTAAATGGAGATTTGGTCATCTTACCCATGAGACAAGATTCACATACCGGATATGATTCAAAATCAAATGGTTCAAGTAACCCATCCCGGTGTAATGAGCGTAACCTTTTCTCACTAATATGACCTAGCCTACAGTGCCATAAATAGGTCAAATTTTCATCATCTCATTTTCTTTTATTAGTTCGTTCAATCTGAAGTAAATCATTTCCTAAGTCACATACATACAAACCATTATTTAAAGTACCACATCCATAAAGAATATTATCTCTAAGAATAGAACATTCATTATTCTTAATAATAAATGAAAAACCATCCAAATCCAACATAGGAATAGAAACAATATTCCTCACAATAGAGGGAACGTAATAACAATTATTCAAAATAATAGTCTTGCCCGTAGGCATATGTAAACTAAATGATCCTACAGATATGGCGGCAACCCTTGCTCTATTGCCCATACGTAGAATCACCTCATCTTCTTCAAGAGTCCTACTTCCCTTTAGTCCCTGCAATGAATTGCAATTATGAGAACCACAGGCGGTATCTAATACCCAAGTAGAAATTTGACTTAGTGACATATTAACTTCGATCATGAACATACCTGAATCAGAAGGGGTAGTCTCACTAGCCTTCTTCTTTTTCAACTCTGCAAGATAAGCCTTGCAGTTTCTCTTCCAGTGACCCACCTTGTTACAGTGGAAGCAAACAACATTGCTTTTGGGGTCTACTTTAGCCTTTGCTGGAGTAGGCTTACTCTCACTAATCTTCTTATTTTTCTTTGGAAAGTTCCTCTTCCTTTTCTTGGAAGTTGAGCCTTCTCCAATAAGAAGAACAGAACTCTTCTTCGAAGAAAAATTCGACTCAGCAGTTTTTAACATGTTATGAAGTTCAGGCAAGCTGACATCCATCTTATTCATTTGAAAGTTCACAACAAACTGCGAGAATGAATCTGGAAGTGATTGCAAGACCAAGTCTTGGCTCGGCTCCCCATCCATGGCAAAACCAAGTTGTCCAATACGTTCAGTCAAATTGATCATCTTAAGTACATGGTCATTCACAGATGATCCCTCAGACATCCTACAGCCGAATAGCTCCTTTGATATATCATATCGAGCTGTCCTTCCTGCCACATCATATAACTCTTGTAGATGCGATAGGATAGTGTGAGCATCCATATGCTCATGCTGCTTCTGTAGCTCAATGTTCATGGAAGCCAGCATGATATATTGAGCAATATTTGCATCATCTATCCACTTACGATACACAACATGTTCATCATTATGTGAATCGTCAGCAGGTTCAGCAGGCTTAGGTGAGTCAAGCACATATTCCAACTTCTCAACCCTGAGAACAATTCTCAAGTTTCGAAGCGAGTCAGCAAAATTAGGACCTGTAAATTTGTGAGCATACAGTATGCTCCGGAGTGATAGTGCAGAAGACATAATGAATATAGTAAATCTGTAAATGATAAACACATAACAACACTTAGCAAATATTCAATTACATTTTAAAACACTATATGAATCGGGTCTTTATTCATAAGTGGCTTCACTAGTTTATCTAATTTATACAATCCCCTAAGTGAAAAATTAAGCATTCATAATGCTAGTGGGAATAGGGATCCTACATTCCATCACACAACCTCGGCTGTAGCATGAAACGCCATGTGATGTTCAATAAGCAGACAACTCTTGTCAATTACATCTTATGTTATTCCCTACTATATTTTAGCCTCTTAAATCATTGAGTCTCGGCTGTAGCATGACTCACTCAATATTTTAAGTCAAGTCAAACCCAACATCTTGTATAATTAAAATAGACTTCTAATAGCCCACGGCTGTGGCACGTAATGACCATTGGAACCCAATTTATCATACACATCTCATGTGATAGAAAAACATCTCTTAATCTCAAAACAAAGCCCTCGGCTGTAGCACGAAACGACAATGTCTCAAAATAAGAACTCTACTTTCTATTATGCTGGAAGGCTATGATCGACACAATCCCGTTATGTCTTTGGCCAATTTACTACTTGATATTATTTTTAGGAGGGATTATATTATGTTATAACCATAATCATATTATAAAGAGATTCTTCCTTTTAAATTAAATATTTCAAATCAATAATCGATAATTGGATGATTCCCAGATCGGGGGGAGCATTGTCAAGAGGCGTCACTTAATACCCCTTTCTTACAGATCGAAATCCGCTTTTGACAGAATCATCCTTTCTCTCAAAATTGAAAATTCATATTTAATTACGTGTTTCACAAACACAAGAATCTCATGATTGTATTCATAATATTTATATTATTATCATGGAACACTTCCATTAAGCCTAGATTGTCTAACATACGCCTTATGTCAATTACTTTATTGCACTTTACTTTATTGCACATTTACTTTATTGCAATAACCAAACACATTTACTTTATTGCACTTTACATTTACTTGTTTATTTAATTTTATATATGAGATATATGCCTATGTTTACCATGCGATGATAGATTTAGGTGAACTTAAATCAATATAAGGCGTGCTCTAGAACATCTAGAATAGGAATCGTTTCTTGCCTTAACAATAATATTATGAATACAATCATGAGATTCTTGTGTTTATGAAACACGTAATTAAATATGAATTTTCAATATTGAGAGAAATGATGATTCTGTCAAAAGCAGAATTCTATCTGTAAGAAAGGGGTATTAAGTGACGCCTCTTGACAATGCTCCCCCGATCTGGGAATCATCTGATTATCGATTATTGATTTGAAATATTTAATTTAAAAGGAGATCTCTTTATAATATGATTATGATTGTAACATAATATAATCCCTCTAAAATTAAATAATATCAAGTAGTAATTGGCCAATGACACAACGGGCTTGTGTCAGTCATAGCCTTCCAACATGGTAGAAAGTGGTTCTTATTTTTAAATCATTGTCGTTTCGTGCTACAGCCGAGGGCTTTGATTTCGAAATAAGAAATACTTGTCTATTACATAGAGATGTTTACATTGAATTAGAATCTAAAGGTCGTTACATGCTACAGCCGTGGGCCGTTGGAGACTGATTCAGTTGTACGAAATGTTGGGTTAGACTTGACTTAGAATATTGAGTTTGTCGTGCTACATCCGTGACTCAATTATTCAAGAGGCTAAAGTTTTATTAGGGAATAACAGAAGATGTAATTGACAAGAGTTGTCTGCCTATTGAACATCACATGACGTTTCGTGCTACAGCTGAGGTTGTGTGATGGAATGTAGGATCCCTATTCCCACTAGCATTATAAATGCTTAATTTTTCACTTAGGGTTGTATAAATTAGATAAACTAGTGGGAGCCACTTATGAATAAAGACCCGATTCATATAGTGTTTTGAAATGAAATTGTATATTTGCTAGGTGTTGTTATGTGTTCATCATTTACAGATTTACTATATTCGTTATGTCTTCTGCACTATCACTCCGGAGTATACTAGATGCTCACAAGTTGACTGGTCCTAATTTTGCTGACTGGCTTCGAAACTTGAGAATTGTTCTCAGGGTTGAGAAGCTGAAATATGTGCTTGACTCATCTAAGCCTACTGAACCTGCTAGCGATGCACATAATGATAAACATGTTATGTATCGTAAGTGGATAGATGATGCAAATATTGCTCAATACATCATGCTAGCTTCCATGAACATTGAGCTACAGAAGCAACATGAGCATATGGATGCTCACACTATCCTTATGCATCTACAAGAGTTGTATGATGTGGCAGGGAGGACAGCTCGATATGAGATATCAAAGGAACTGTTCGGTTGTAGGATGTCTGAGGGATCATCTGTGAATGACCATGTACTTAAGATGATCAATTTGATTGAACGTCTTGGACAACTTGGTTTTGCCATGGATGGGGAGCTGAGCCAAGACTTGGTCTTGCAGTCACTTCCGAGTTCGTTCTCACAGTTTGTTGTGAACTTTCACATGAATAAGTTGGATGTCAGCCTGCCTGAACTCCACAACAGTTGAAGACTGCGGAATCAAATTTTCCCCCTAAGAAGAGTTTTGTTCTTCTAATTGGTGAAGGTTCCAATCCTAAGAAAAGGAAGAAGAACCCTTCCAAGAAGAAGAAAGTAGGTGAGAAAAAGCCGGTTCCACCAAAAGCAAAAGACCCCAAGAGCAAAGCTGTTTGCTTTCACTGTAACAAGGTGGGGTACTGGAAGAGGAACTTCAAGGTTTACCTTGCAGAATTGAAGAAGAAGAAGGGTAGTGAGACTACCGCTTCTGATTCAGGTATGTTCATGATCGAAGTTAATATGTCACTAAGTCAAATTTGTACTTGGGTATTAAATACCGCCTGTGGTTCTCATATTTGCAATTCATTACAAGGACTAAGGATAAGTAGGACTCTTGAAGAAGATGAGGTGATTCTACGGATGGGAAATGGAGCAAGAGTTGCTGCTGAAGCTGTAGGATCATTTCATTTACATATGCCTACGGGCAAGACTATTGTTCTAAATAATTGTTATTTTGTTTCCTCGATTGTGAGGAATATTATTTCTATTCCATGTTAGACTTGGCTGGATTTTCGTTTATTATTCAGAATAATAAATGTTCAATTTTTAGAGATAACGTTCTTTATGGAAGTGGTATTTTAAACAATGGTCTGTATGTATGTGACGTAGAGCATAATTTACTACAAATTGAACATACTAATAAAAGAAAAATGGATGATGAAAATCTCACTTTCTTGTGGCTCTGCGGACTTGGTCATATTAGTGAAAATAGACTGCAGACATTGCATAAGGAAGGGTTACTTGATCCTTTTGATTTTGAATCATATCCTACATGCGAGTCTTGTCTATTGGGTAAAATGACCAAATCTCTATTTAGTGGACATGGAGAGAGGGCTGCAGATTTGCTAGGATTGGTACACACAGATGTATGTGGACCAATGTCTACGCAAGCCATGGGTGGATTTTCATACTTCATTGCTTTCATAGATGATCGATCAAGATTCATATATGTGTATTTGATGAAACACAAGTCTGAAGCCTTTGAAAAGTTCAAAGAATATAAGTATGAAGTGGAGAAACAAACCAAACATAGTATTATAACTCTTCGATCAGATCGAGGTGGTGAATACTTGAATGGAGAGTTTCTAGCTTATCTCAAAGAAAATAGTATAGTCTCCCAGTGGACTCCTCCATATACTCCACAGTTGAATGGGGTATCTGAAAGGAGAAATCGAACTTTGTTATACATGGTTCGGTCCATGATGAGCTATGCGAATCTTCCAGTATTCCTGTGGGGTTATGAATTGGAAACCTCGGCATATTTACTGAATAAGGTGCCTTCCAAATCTGTTCCTCAAACTCCATATGAGATATGGAAAGAAAGGAAACCGAATCTTAAACACGTCAAGATTTGGGGATGTCCAGCTTATGTCAAGAAAGTTGACCCAGATAAGCTGGAATATCGATCTGTAAAATGTAATTTTTTGGGATATCCTAAAGAGACTTTAGGGTATTACTTTTACACCGATCATCGGGTGTTTGTCTCCAGACATGCTACCTTCTTGGAAAAGCAGTTTATCCTTGAAGGAAACAGTGAGAGCAAAATTGAACTTGATGAAGTTCAAGAAGCATAAACTACTACAGATCAAGTGGAAATGTAACACCCCCAAATCCGGGGTCGGGGATTCGGGTTGTCACGAGTTCCATTTCCCTTAATAACACTTAACCTTAATAAACAACCAACTATTGCGTACTGTGACCCCACAATATACACACACACACCATAAGTTATAGTCTCAGAGATGAATACCAAAAATAACACAAGTCATTTTATTCCACAATTATAAACCGTTACACCTTAAAAGGGTTTCTGAATAAATTTACATTTATTTGCCATTATTACAATTTATATAGATACATAAGTCTGGTACATCAGAAGTTGAAAGCCTAGCCTATTGGTAATTTCTACCTCAGCTACAGCAGCATCAACGCCTACAGGAAACTGCGGAACGTTTCCTATCCGCTCACAAATTGGGAGCTTTGTCCTGTTCATCTTATCTATCTGTTATTGTGTGATGAAAGAAGAAAGAAAGGGTGAGCCACAAGCCCACCGAAATAATATGTATAATAATTAACAATATATGAGCATTCTCATAGTACTCATGAATGTCTTGGTCAAGAAGAAATGAACCAAGTTTGACCTCTTAATGCGACCAAGTCGCAAAATATTTAGTATATATGTTTACATACTTTTCAAAATCTTTGAAATCCTCTGCCATGCATAATATACACAGAGTTCCAGTTTATAACTGTATAAAAATATTGTTGCAAGGTGATCTCATATATCTAACCTTGTCTCAACATTTTTCTGAAAATATTTGACATGCATAAGATAATCATTTACTAGATATAAGTTTAAAAGATGAAGTTACAAGATACTCCAATATACTTATATCTTTTCCGAATACTACTTGAACTACCCATGTTCAAGTTATAATTAGTTTCAAAAGTTCATCACATAGATGAGACTACAAGATAAGATTTGAATAGATTCAATCTTTGAAATATCATTGAATGAAATGAAGTTACGAGATACTTCATTAAGTCCCGATATATATATATCCATATATATCTCCCATATATTTCCTGAAAACCTCTGTCATGTAAAGTATGAACAGAGTTGCAATATCCAATGAATTTGGAAAGAAAAGAATTTTGGCATAAACCCGATATCTTGCTGATAAGGCAAAGATACCAATAAGTAACCTTTGCTACTAGTAGATGGATGAATCCCCCACCGGTCATCACCCTGGCCTCATTAGGACCTTGTGCTGGAGTGCCACCCGGCCTCTTACGCGTTGATGGACTGCCACCCAGCCACTTACACTTTGATAGACCGTACCCCGGCCTGTCGCTTATGCCGACTCAATTATATGGGCTTACTTCCCGAACATTGGGCAAGTAATCAAACTGTTTTCTCAAAACATCAACCTCGTTGTGAATGTAAAATATACCACAGAGCCGGATCCCTCAGGTTTTGAGCGAGTACTTAAATCCCCTTCGAAAGGAGGATCTTAAATATAAAAATGAGTTTTGGGATCCGCCCTAACTTTTAAAAATCATTTTCAAGACTTGAAAACATTTTTAAGAATGTTTGGAGTAATGCTGATTTAATAAAATAAATCAGTCCCAATATATTAGAAAATATCTGAATATTATTATTTAAATAATATTCCCATAAAGAATAATCTTTATAAAAACAATTGAAGTAAATGTTTTAAAACTCATACTTGAAATGAATATTAATAACCAAAGATATACTTATACGAAAGTATGATCTTTATTTGAATAATCGAAAATAAGTTTGATTATCGAAACATTATTTTTTAATAAAATAAAGAATATTATTTAGTAAATAAGCGGAGTCATAAGTCCTCGAATGAATATTCAAAATAATATTCATTAAATAGAATAAACGGAGTTGTAAGTCCTCGAATGAATATTCAAAATAATATTCATTAAATAAAATAAACGGAGTCATAAGTCCTCGAATGAATATTCAAAGTAATATTCATTGATAAAAATAAAGTTATCGAACAAACCTTATTCGATTAATAGTTTTGAAAACTATATCAATATATATATAAATATATATATATATATATTATACTCGGGAACATCGACTCCCGGTTTAGAAAATGTTTACCTTCGGGTCCCCTATACTAAGGGTATATACGACTACTGCTTATCTCTAGCATAGGTATTATGCAACTTATAAGCAATTGAATCATCAATTAGATATCAAGATTACGAAACAGGCATGCATATATATCATATCAACATGCTCCAATATATCGCAAGATTTCCTGATAACAATAATGCACTTATCACAAGATAATGCATATACATATATACATCACAACAACAGTATAACGGGTAGAAAACTTGCCTGAGTGCTCCGGGGTAGACTTAAGCTTAGAGTGGGTCCGGTGACCTATGAACAACAATATAAGCCGGAATTAAACCACGGTCGCTTAAGAAACTAGACTTTAACCAATTGAACCCTAACGTTTGCTTATGGTCATTTCTACGCTTAACAAATCACATAAGTCGTTCGAGTACCCTCGGCTCCACCATTTTTAATAAATTAACCATTAAGAATTTTAAGGTAATTCTTTTGCGAGTATCCTATCAACTGCCTAATCCACTTTACATAATTGTTTCATACTCCAATTAGTCATTTAAGGACCTTAAACAAGGTTTCAAAGTAAGGCGAGGGGTAATGGTTCGGTCGCGAAACGCCGTTACTTAAAACGGTCGTTTCTCCTAAACCGTACATCGGATTCAAGCGAACCACATATCAAAATGAAGCTCATAACATGAAATATCTAATCATGGCAATGGTAAAAACCTAACAGTGAGTTCACGGGTCCTGATGTTAAGAAAAAAAATAGTCTAAAGTAAATTGGGCATTACGACGGCTATGTTTACGCGATTACCAAAGTTTAAACTACTCCAATCAACCACAAATCAACAACAAATCAACCCATAACCACCAATACCACCAAACTTAATCCAAACCTTACTAACTCAGTCCATAATCTCATGATTTTTCCAACTTATTCAATCTCAAACAAGAGCTACTAACTATACTTAAGGTTCATCAACCAACAACCAAGATTTATAACCCAAAATCATTATAATTCCAACCCAACTCTAAACATACAAGAATCATGCTCTCATGAACTATAACAAACAAAACCAAACCTAATACTCAAAGTAAAGTTAGGGTTTGGAGGTGTTATACCTTCCTTGGAGTGATTAGAGTAGCTAGGAAGTCTTAGGGAGCCTCCTACAAGCTTGATCTTTCCAAAGAAATCAAGAACATAAAGTTAGGTTTTGAAGTTTCTAAAAGTCAGATTGAAAGAACTGTCAAAAAGAGGATCTTACCATGCTTATTTGGACGAGACTTGTGAACAAGAGTTTTAGGCCATCTCAATACCTTTCCAAAGAGCTATAGAACATACTATTTGAGTGAGTATTGAAGGAGATATGGTAGTTTGAAGTTGCTACTTTGGTTTTGGCCGAGAGCTTGCTTCTTTAAAATGAAAAGTTAAGTTTGTGTTATGATTTTTTGTTTTGTCTCTTTGTTTATGGCTTGGCTAATTTTGAGGATTTACCATGGTAAAAAATGAATGGCTTACAATCAACCAACAACACACTTCTTTTTGTCATGCTTAGGTCATCATTCTTATGTCATCCAATTGCCACATGTCTCTTCCTTATGATTTGATGATGTCACAATCCTTGGCTTCTTGTACAAGCTTGTCTCTTGGTCGCTTATTTGTTTTACGGTTCGCTTAACTTTCGTTCTCGTTCGTCATTTGAGGGATCATATCCGGGATCTTATTACTTGGGTTCCCCTAAACCTTTCTCAATATTTTATATTCCTTTTTATGATCCCCTCTTAAAATCCTTGAATTCAAATCCTTTTTGTCCTGTCACCTTATACTCAATTCTTTCGGTATCTGGTGGATTTTCGGGAAACAAATCAAAGTGTTCGGATTTGGATTCTGACGATCTTTACATACACTTATTTACTTTATGGAGTACTAATACGATCTTAGAATTTCCATAATAGTAATCCTATATAGCGTGGTCTGATAATTTTTCTTAATCAGCATTATCAGCAGAAGTTACTATTCATCCGTGTTTCAAAATTTTCCAAAAATTGGGGTTATTACAGTCTCCTCTCCTTAAAAGGATTCCGTCCCGGAATCAGATAGAAAATGAATAGGGATGCTCTCTTAGCATTGCACTTTCTAAGTCTCAAGTAAATTTTCCCACATTGTGGTTCTACCACCAAACTCTGCCTAGTTTGATAACCCTTCTCCTAAGCACTTGTTCCTTTCTCCTAAGCACTTGTTCCTTTTTGATCTATAACCCTTCCTGGTTGCTCCATATAGGTTACGTCTGGTTACATGTCTATGCGCGCATATGCCCCTATTTGTCTGGCATCCGAATTACACTTCCTTAACATTGATACGTGGAACACATTATAAATTTGCTACATGTTCGGGGGTAGGGCTAGCTCATATGCTAACTTCCCAATACGTATTAATATATCCAAGGGTCCAACAATTCGTGGGCTTAGCTTTCCTTTCTTTCCGAACCACATCCATCTTTTCCAAGGGAATACCTATAACAGCACTAGGTCCCCTACTTCCTATTCTTTGTCCTTTCGTGTCAAATCAACATACTTCTTATGTCCATCTTGGGCTACTACCAGCCGTCCTCTGATTAGATCTATTATATCCTTGGTCCTTTGGACTACTGCGGGTCCGAGCAACTTGCGCTAGAGCAACTTCATCCTAACATAAGGGAGATCGACATTGTCTTCCCTCAAGGATCTCATAAGGAGATATCTCGATACCTGACATATGATCTATTGTCGTGAGAAAACTCAATCCGCGTTAAGTGATCATTCCAAATTCTTTCAAATCTATTGCACAGACTCTCATCATAGCTTCTAGCATTATAGGTTTTGCTTCTCAATACCCATTCTTTTCCAGTTCGTAGTCATTACTATCTTCCGTACATAATACTATACTGGTTATACTTTTGCTCGTTAGCATTCTATAACCTTTTAATAATTACGTCAACCTTAGTATCACGAACGCTTTAGATTCAGAATACCACCGCACTGATACTACTTCCTTTCTAGCTGCTTCCATCTTCGAAAGCTTGATCTGTCGTATAGAAGTAAAAGAATTTATTGAGAGATCACTATGATCATGAACACTTGTTCTATTGCATAGTTAGTACAGAAGGTGGCCAGCCTTTGGTACTTGACAAGCAATTAAACAACATGTGGTATCCTATTAGGCTTCTATCACACAGATAGATAGTCATTCGGCAATACCTCCCCTTCTGGAAGGGTTGTTCTTCTCAGCTTATATGAAATGAAAAGGAGAGAAAAGAACGAATTGAAGAGAATTGTATATATGTAAAAATATTCTGCCACAAAATATCTGGCTTGGAATCTACCTCTAAACTATAGAGGTTTGTCATAGGAGAACAAAACATATGTGTATATATATCAACATTAAGTATTATCACATCGCATTTCACAGGCTTAAATATTTTTACTATTCCTTCCATCATTCTATGGACCCATGCTCTTCCTCGAGCTTATACTCAATCACCTTTGAAACTCCCTCATCATCGAAAATCGAATCTGGGGTCTCATTCTAGACATCATCATTACTAGAATCCTATGCTTGCACCGCAACCTTCCTCGTATAGTAATACGACTCTCTATTGATAAGAAGGAATAAGTATTCAATAGGTAGATAATCGACTTAATTAGTCTATCAATGATAACTTATACATCACCACAACCCGATTAGTGGTACCCAATCTCAACATCCATTACACTACAACTCTCACGGTTGTAATCGGCTCATTACTCGCAGAATCATTGCTGCATTACTATGGTCCACCACTGACCCACTGTAGTCATTCATTTTCTATGAAATCTTAATAGCTAACCATACGGAGTCCATACATATCATATAGAATTCTTCTAAGGAGGAAACATAATCACCATTCCATGATTCATGAAGAACACTCCTGAACTTGGCGTACATATGACATGAAGCAGATAAAATTGCAGAAGAGTTTCAATAAAAGCAATGATAGCAGGTTAATACCATTCTTAATCATATGCCTTCAATAGAAGACTTAACTCAAAGGTTTGTTTAGTCCTTCTTGAAACATGGTCCTGGCCTATCTCAAGATAGTACCTTCTAAGATAGATAGCCCGCTCATGGCGATTACATGAATTAAACCTTTACCAAACTACTATTACGGTTGGGTATTGCACAGTCATCAGAAGGAATGTCAATCTTCCAAACCATAATACAACCTTCACGGCTTCAACCATCATCATTGTATTCCTCTGGCACGAGCGCCTATAATTCTTCTCTTACACTCAAAGTGTCGGCCACCTCATTGGCATTTCCTAAAAGTAATAGTTCCTTATAATCAATGTCATTTTAACCGCCTTCAACTAAATTTTCTACCTCATTTCAAAATACTGCTTGTGTGAAAGTGCTCTTCCTTAAGCTTTGGTGAGAAAAAAAATATATCATAATTTTCCCATAATTTATTTCCTCGGTCTTTGAATGTGAACATTGTCACGACTAACTCTCGATCATACTTTGGACGTCTCTTATCTTCGGTACTTCTCATTGTCACCAATCTCGACCCTCATTGGGTCGATCTATATTTTCTTATGGTTCATACGTGCCCACCTGGCATTATTATAATTATGTCATATTTCCTTTATCAAAATTTCTATTCTTCAGAACTTCAAATATTACCTTCCTCCTTATAAAACCTCTAAGATTATCCTTAAATCGTTCCTCCTGTATTCCCTAGATACAGGGCATATCAAAATACCATTTACTAATACTAGAACCATTGTCTATGTACTTCTGAAAACTTTCTCCCCTGATCTTTAAAGGTTGTTTTTACCTTAATCCTTTCCAATTCATAATGTCAAAACTCATGTTGTCCCTATTAAGGGCGAAATGCCAACCCTTATACATTCCCCTAGGGTTCATCTCAAGTTATTGAGGTTATATCCTTAATTCCACCTTTAAAAAGGTACGTGCATCCTTACATGGATAAATAAAGTCATTAATTCCTGATTAGGGTATCTTATTCAATCATTTCCACCTCGATAGTCTATACCAAATTTCACAATAGCATCCTTATTCAAGTTGAGGTCAATCCATATGGCCTCCAAAAGATTAAAATGGTTATCCGCTTTTCTTTCCTGATTTGGTAATGATAACAGGGATGTTCTGGAAGATATTGGTCGTGTTCAATGTGAACTTCTTCTTAATAAATCCTTATTTACTTTTGTTGTTTATCTCAACAGTCATCTCAATGTTGGGATATCTTTCATACCTGGCGTCTCCCTTTCTGGGTATCATGCCACCGGTCTTACACTTCACATTCTTGAAGGTCACTTCCTTCATCCAATTTTCCTAATTTCTTACTTTCTTGTCTCCTCAGTCTATCCGTGTCTCATTATTTATCCTTCGAACTATCTCAAGGTTTCCTCGAATCCTCCCAACTTACAGGGGATAAAATATATGTATCTCTCACGCCTTCAACCATCAACTTTAACTTATGGTGAATCACCCTCATCCTGACGAATACATACTTTTCTATTTATATTGCTACGAGTCTTTAGGGTTTCCTCATACCCAACTCCCTTGTCATTCCTCAAACTCTATTGTCTTTATTTTCCTTTCCACTTCAGTTTCTTTTTATTTTCTTTTCTATTACAATCATTTCATGAACCCACTACTCATTGACTTCAAACATCACGTCGTTCTGGGATTCTTGTCCTCCAAACAAATCTTGACAACTTTTACAACTTAGATTCATAATTCATCATACTTGTATGCCTTTGTTCTGGCTCTAAAGCTTTTACATTATCTCTATAACCTTGGGAAGTACTTTCCCGAAAACAATTGACTGAACTTTAATTGGTTTATTATAACCTCTGGCCCCGTGTCTTTCTTGGTCTTTCACCAGCGGGTGGCCTCTCTCTTAGGAGGGTAAGTGACAAAAATAGTCTTTTGTGATTCGTCCATCATTTAAAATCTCAAATGATTCCTATATTTCCTTTAGCCAGGCTCTCGCCTCTACTGGGTTCGCTTGTCCCTTGGAACTCTGAGAGCTTAGCGACTTGAAGGTCCTGAAAGAATTTCCCACCGCACTGTCTCCTCAGGGTGGTGGTTGGGGATAATAGTCTAAGTTCTTTTTAGACAGGTCCATGAATTGCCGTATAGGAGTACCGTCTCGGGTCTCCTTTCCTTACTCGACTTTCTGTTTCCTTAGTATGAAATGTTTCATCCTTCTCCCGTACTTGGGGTTATCTTATACGTTAAAATCCTTGTTTTCCACTTCATTATGTTATGGGATCCTTCTTTCTTAATGGCAACCTCCCTGACTATCACATTCGGGGTTTTCCCTAAATCTTATTCCTCGAGCTATGGATTTCATCTAAGATCCGGTCCTTAAGCTCTTAAACATTTGGAACCCAAATTCTGTAGGAATACCTCGTTATTCCCTTATCATCTTTCTTGGTATTAATCTGTTCTCCAGTCATTGACTCTCTGCCTTCATTCATCACTTTTTCTTGGCACAATATGATCTTTTTCGATAATTCGGGCTGTATTGCAATCTCAAACAGTGTTTCGGTACCGGCTCCGGTTACCTTCACTTCTATTTCCATTTTCTCAAAATCTCTTATCAACTCTCCCAAAGACATTTTCATCTTGAGTCTCTACTTTATACTAAGGGCATTAGCCACCATTTTGGCTTTCCCTGGATGATAAAGAATCTCATAATCGTAATCCTTGATTAGCTCTAACCACCTCATCCGGCGCATGTTGAGCTCTTTCTGTGTGAAAATGCACTGGAGCACTTATGGCTTGTGTAAATCTCGCACTTCTCTCCATAAAAGTAGTGCCTCCAATCTTTAGGGCAAAACCATTACCACGAGCCCAAGCTCATGGGTAGGGATATCGAATTTTATATTCCATTAATTGTCTTGACGCGTACGCGATTACCTTGTGTGCTATATAAGAAGCACCCTAATTCCTTATGCGAAGCGTCACTACAAATCACAAAATCTCCTTTTTCCATCCGGCAACGCCAACATAGGAGCCGTCACCAACCTTTGCTTCAGTCCTTGAAAGCTGTTCTCGCATTTCTCTGTCCATTTGAACTTCTCAGTCTTATGAGTAAGCCGCGTTAAAGGGGCTACTATCTTTACAAACTTGAACGAACCTCCGGTAGTAACCGGCCAATCCTACCTCTGGTAGTCGCCCTGACCATGGTCATTTATTCCTTAGCGATCATCTCTTCAATCTTGTTAAGATCCTTCACGAGATCCTCCTCAGCAATAATCCCTTATGGGATAACATCCTTAATTGTTACATCCTTAATATGAACATCATCTAGTCCCTCGTTAGGGTGCTCCATTGGATCCACAATCTGATCCCCAATATGTAGTAAAACATCATCATATTATTGCTCTTGAACTTCAGGGTTCGGAGTCCCACTACCATATATGATAACGAACTACGCTTCTATCACGATATTTATAAGGGTTCCCATAAGGGTTTTAACTGTCAGTACTATGTTAGGTAGTCTGACTATGAACTTGGCAAGAGTTCTTATTATCTTAGTGAACTTATTATTTTAACGTCACATCATCTCTGAGGTTTATAACGCTTAGCTCTGATACCATTCTTGTAACACCCCCAAATCCGGGGTCGGGGATCCGGGTTGTCACGAGTTCCATTTCCCTTAATAACACTTAACCTTAATAAACAACCAACTACTGCGTACTGTGACCCCACAATATACACACACACACACCACAAGTTATAGTCTCAGAGATGAATACCAAAAATAACACAAGTCATTTTATTCCACAATTATAAACCGTTACACCTTAAAAGGGTTTCTGAATAAATTTACATTTATTTGCCATTATTACAATTCATATAGATACATAAGTCTGGTACATCAGAAGTTGAAAGCCTAGCCTATTGGTAATTTCTACCTCAGCTACAGCAGCATCAACGCCTATAGGAAACTGCGGAACATTTCCTATCCGCTCACAAATTGGGAGCTTTGTCCTGTTCATCTTGTCTATCTGTTGGTGTGTGATGAAAGAAGAAAGCAAGGGTGATCAACAAGCCCACCGAAATAATATGTATAATAATTAACAATATATGAGCATTCTCATAGTACTCATGAAAGTCTTGGTCAAGAAGAAATGAACCAAGTTTGACCTCTTAATACGACCAAGTCGCAAAATATTTAGGATATATGTTTATATACTTTTCAAAATCTTTGAAATCCTCTGCCATGCATAATATACACAGAGTTCCAGTTTATAACTGTATAAAAATATCGATGCAAGGTGATCTCATATATCTAACCTTGTCTCAACGTTTTTCTGAAAATCTTTGACATGCATAAGATAATCATTTACTAGATATAAGTTTAAAAGATGAAGTTACAAGATACTCCAATATACTTATATCTTTTCCGAATACTACTTGAACTACCACCGTTCAAGTTATAATTAGTTTCAAAAGTTCATCACATAGATGAGACTACAAGATAAGATTTGAATAGATTCAATCTTTGAAATATCATTGAATGAAATGAAGTTACGAGATACTTCATTAAGTCCCGATATATATATATATCCATATATATCTCCCATACATTTCCTGAAAACTTCTGTCATGTAAAGTATGAACAGAGTTGCAATATCCAATGAATTTGGAAAGAAAAGAATTTTGGCATAAACCCGATATCTTGCTGATCAGGCAAAGATACCAATAAGTAACCTTTTCTACTAGTAGATGGATGAATCCCCCACCGGTCATCACCCTAGCCTCATTAGGACCTTGTGCTGGACCGCCACCCGGCCTCTTATGCGTTGATGGACTGCCACCCAGCCATTTACACTTTGATAGACCATACCCCGGCCTGTCGCTTATGCCGACTCAATTAGATGGGTTTACTTCCCGAACATTGGTCAAGTAATCAAACTGTTTTCTCAAAACATCAACCTCGTTGCGAATGTAAAATACACCACAGAGCCGGATCCCTCAGGTTTTGAGCGAGTATTTAAATCCCCTTCGAAAGGAGGATCTTAAATATCAAAATGAGTTTTGGGATCCGCCCTAACTTTTAAAAATCATTTTGAAGACTTGAAAACATTTTTAAGAATGTTTGGAGTAATGCTGATTTAATAAAATAAATTAGTCCCAATATATTAGAAAATATCTGAATATTATTATTTAAATAATATTCCCATAAAGAATAATCTTTATAAAAATAATTGAAGTAGAAGTTTTAAAACTCATACTTGAAATGAATATTAATAACCAAAGATATACTTATACAAAAGTATGATCTTTATTTGAATAATCGAAAATAAGTTTGATTATCGAAACATTATTCTTTAATAAAATAAAGAATATTATTTAGTAAATAAGTGGAGTCATAAGTCCTCGAATGAATATTCAAAATAATATTCATTAAATAGAATAAACGGAGTCGTAAGTCCTCAAATGAATATTCAAAAAAATATTCATTAAATAAAATAAACGGAGTCATAAGTCCTCGAATTAATATTCAAAGTAATATTCATTAATAAAAATAAATTTATCGAACAAACCTTATTCGATTAATAGTTTTGAAAACTATATCAATATATATATAAATACATATATATATTATACTCGGGAACATCGACTCCCGGTTTAGAAAATGTTCACCTTCGGGTCCCCTACAGTAAGGGTATATACGACTACTGCTTATCTCTAGCACAGGTATTATGCAACTTATAAGAAATTGAATCATCAATTAGATATCAAGATTATGAAACAGGCATGCATATATATCATATCAACATGCTCCAATATATCGCAAGATTTGTTGAGAACAATAATGCACTTATCACAAGATAATGCATATACATATATACATCACAACAACAGTATAACAGGTAAAAAACTTGCCTGAGTGCTCCGGGGTAGACTTAAGCTTAGAGTGGGTCCAGTGACCTATGAACAACAACATAAGCCGGAATTAAACCACGGTCGCTTAAGAAACTAGACTTTAACCAATTGAACCCTAACGTTTGCTTATAGTCATTTCTACGCTTAACAAATCACATAAGTCGGTTGAGTACCCTCGACTCCACCATTTTTAATAAATTAACCATTAAGAATTTTAAGGTGATTCTTTCGCGAGTCTCCTACCAACTACCTAATCCACTTTACATAATTGTTTCATACTCCAATTAGTCATTTAAGGACCTTAACCAAGGTTTCAAAGTAAGGCGAGGGGTAATGGTTCGGTCGCGAAACGCCGTTACTTAAAACGGTCGTTTCTCCTAAACCGTACATTGGATTCAAGCGAACCACATATCAAAACGAAGATCGTAATATGAAATATCTAATCATGGCAATGGTCAAAACGTAACAGTGAGTTCACGGGTTCTGATGTTAAGAACAAAAATAGTCTAAAGTGAATCGGGCATTACGACGGCTATGTTTACGCGATTACCAAAGTTTAAACTACTCCAATCAACCCATAACCATCAATACCACCAAACTTCATCCAAACCTTACTAACTCAGTCAATAACCTCATGATTTTTCCAACTTATTCAATCTCAAACAAGAGCTACTAACTATACTTAAGGTTCATCAACTAACAACCAAGATTTATAATCCAAAATCATTATAATTCCAACCAAACTCTAAACATACAAGAATCATGCTCTCATGAACTATAACAAACAAAACCAAACCTAATACTCAAAGTAATGTTAGGGTTTGGAGGTGTTTTACCTTCCTTGGAGTGATTAGAGTAGCTAGCAAGTCTTAGGGAGCCTCCTACAAGCTTGATCTTTCCAAAGAAATCAAGAACACAAAGTTAGGTTTTGAAGTTTCTAAAAGTCAGATTGACAGAACTGTCAAAACAAGGATCTTACCATGATTATTTGGACTAGACTTGTGAACAAGAGTTGTAGGTCATCTCAGTACCTTTCCAAAGAGCTATAGAACATACTATTTGAGTGAGTATTGAAGGAGATATGGTAGTTTGAAGTTGCTACTCTTGGTTTGGCCGAGAGCTTGCTTCTTTAAAATGAAAAGTCAAGTTTGTGTTATGATTTTTTGTTTTTTTTTCTTTGTTGGCTTGGCTAATTTTGAGGATTTACCATGGTAAAAAATGAATGGCTCACAATCAACCAACAACACACTTCTTTTTGTCATGCTTAGGTCATCATTCTTATGTCATCCAATTGCCACATGTCTCTTCCTTGTGGTTTGATGATGTCACAATCCTTGGCTTCTTGTACAAGCTTGTCTCTTGGTCGCTTATTTGTTTTACGGTTCGCTTAACTTTCGTTCTCGTTCGTCGTTTGAGGGATCATATCCGGGATCTTATTACTTGGGTTCCCCTTAACCTTTCTCAATATTTTATATTCCTTTTTATGATCCCCTCTTAAAATCCTTGAATTTAAATCCTTTTTATCATGTCACCTTATACTCAATTCTTTCGGTATCTGGTGGATTTTCGGGAAAAAAATCAAAGTGTTCGGATTTGGATTCTGACGATCTTTACATACACTTATTTACCTTATGGAGTACTAATACGATCTTAGAATTTCCATAACAGTACTCCTATATAGCGTGGTCTGATAATTTTCCTTAATCAGCATCATCAGCAAAAGTTACTATTCATCCGTGTTTCAAAATTTTCCAAAAATTGGGGTTATTACAGGAAACACCTGTTCAGACTGAACAGAGAATGACAATGAGTTGTCAATCATTGATGATGACGACCCTGTGACCTAGAATGAGGCTATGAGTAGTGTTGACTCAGAGAAATGGCATAGTGCCATGAAATCCGAAATGGAATCTATGTATACCAACCAAGTATGGACTCTGGTTGAGGCGCCTGAAGGTGTTAAGCCTATTGGGTGCAAGTGGGTATACAAAAGAAAGATTGGAGCAGATGGGCAGGTGGAGACCTATAAGGCCAGGCTCGTGGCAAAAGGAATCAGATAAAGGCAAGGGATTGACTTTGATGAAACTTTTTTGCCTCTAGCCCTGTTAAAATCAATTCAGATTTTGCTTGCGATTGCTGCTTACTACGACTATGAGATCTGGCAAATGGACGTGAAAACGGCCTTCCTCAATGGGAAACTTGAAGAGGAAGTGTATATGACACAGCCAGAGGGTTTTCTTTTTAAGGGAAATGAACACCTAGTGTGTAAGCTGCTGTGAACCATATATGGTTTAAAGCAAGCTTCTCGTAGATGGAACATCCGTTTTGATGAGATAATCAAAGAATTTGGTTTTATCAAAAACATAGATGAACCATGTGTCTACAAAAGGGTTAGTGGGAGCGCGGTAACATTTCTTGTATTATATTGAAAGAGGAGACGTCAAGAGAGTTGACACACATAACAACATAGCAGACCCACTCACAAAGCCACTTTTTCAAAGTCACTTTGATCGTCATAAAGACAAGATGGGTATTATATATCAGAGTGATTGGCTTTTGTACAAGTGGGAGATTGAAAGAGATGTGTCCTAAGTCCAATCATGTATGATGATTTAGGAATAACTTTTATGTAATCTGTTTTGATTTAATTGATATTAATAAAAGACTTGTTTTGGTTTTATTGCGGGCTTTATCTATTTAAGTGTTTGAATAAGATATACCATAGTTTAGAGTAAAGCTTTTTATGAATTATGATGAGATCATAATAATGAGACCTAAAAGATGATAACTCTAAACTTAAATATTTCCTGGTCGTAGGATTACTAACTGGTAATTAGTAATCCGCAAAGATCGGTACATACTATGCTTGCTTCATTATGAAGGATGTCTGCTCTCATAGACATTTGTGTGGTGACACTATAGCTAGTATGTAGGTGCTTATTATAGAATAAGTTCACTGAATATGGCTCACACAGCTGAACAACTGATGGAGTTCACTCACGTGTCAGCAGTTGTTCACATAGTGATAGTTGTACAAGTATCCTTAGACTTGAGTTCATCATAGTCATCTTGTGTACACTGAACTATGCTTTGGTTTAGTCCTTAGTCTCCAGGGACAATTATAAGGGCTCTACTGGGTATAGGAATTTGTACACGAAGATAGTGTATGATCAATAAAGGATCTACCCCTTCCAGTGAAGGAAGAGAATGTTCAATGCTGATCCACTTATGCTAGTTCAGGAATCTCTGGCCAGAGTGAATGAAATTAGAAAGGAGTTTCTAATTTACATTAAATAGAACTAAGCATAGTGAATGGGAAAGCAAATGATTAAATAAGATAGGCCTGACACAATTTCCATGTCTTGTATTTAATCATGACATTGCAGGGTAGAAGGAATTGATTGTACGGTAACTACTCACTGAATAGGTTCTTGGTATTCTAAGCAATGAATTCGTATTATCCGGATAGTCGCGATATGCTGAGAAGTATCCCTCACGATGTAGAATAAATATGATTAATTTATTAATTAATCATATTTAATGAGTTAGAGAATTTATATAAATAATGATAAAATAGTTTTATTATTATTTATTTCTACTACCGGCTTAATATTGAACCTACAGGGTCACACCATAAAAGAAAATGATTTAATGGTGGAGGAATTAATTAATAATGGCTGGTAATTATTTATTTGTGAAATAAATAATTAATTAGCAGATTTAATAATTGATTAAATGAGATTTAATTAATTCTTAATATTATTAATTAAGAATTTAATTTTGGAATTTAAATCAAGTGAGAAAATTATTTTTCTAAAGTGTTTAGAATAGGGATTAATGATTAAAAGGTGTTTTAATTATTAGTTAATTGGTTAATAAGAATAATCAATTAAAGGGTTAATAATAATATTTTATGGAAAATTTTCAGCTGAAAATTTTGCCTATAAATATACTAGTATAAACCCTATTTGCCTCAACCCAAATAATTAACCCTAATTCTAAAGTAGAACAAGAGGGAGGCAACTAATTCTCTCAACCTCTTCCTCCTCCATCACATTGTACTCGTGGTGGATACCGGTGGAGTGCTTCACACTTGAGGAGCAGCTGCTAGGGATTTCCGTTCATCGTTCTTGGATCGCTATTAAAGACCTCCATCTTTCCATTAATGTAAAGCTTCTTAAGGTAAACATACTGAACTACGAATTAAATATTATTTTTTGCATGGATCCTGCGGAGGGTTTCGGTTTTTTTAAGATTTAAATTTACGTTTTCGTTACGTTTATGTGCTAAAAACCCTTCAACCAGTTCCCTATCTTTTCCATATACAAAAAATAAATCTTTAGTCCTCTTTAAGTACTTAAGAATATTCTTGAAAACTATCAGGTGACCCTCACCTAGATTAGACTGGTATCTGATCGTCATGCTCAAAGCATACGAAACATCAGGATAAATACATATCATTGTACACATTATAGATCCAATTGATGACGCATCTGGAAGTTTCTCAAACGGCCCTTATCATCTAATGATTTAGGGGGCAATTATCTTTTGAGATCACTATCCCATGAGACATCGAAACATATCCTTTCTTTGTCTCTTTCATCATAAAATGATGTAATACTTTATCAATGTATGTACTCCGACTAGGCCGATTAATCTTTTTAATCTATCTCTATAGATCTTGATCCCTAATATATAGGTAGCATCGCCTAAGTCTTTTACCAAGAAACTATTTCTCAACCAAGTCAGCCTGTAGAGAAGGTATGTCATTCCATATCTGTTATATGTCATCTACATATAATATTAGGAATGTCACGTGGCTCCCACTAACCTTCTTGTAAATACATGGTTCATCTTCATTTTGAATAAAACCAAACTCTTTGACCGTTTCATCAAAATAAATATTCAGTCTCCTTGAGGCTTGCTTCAATCTATAAATAGATAGAAGCAACTTACAAACTACCTTAGCAAACTTTGGATCGATAAAACCCTCAGGTTGTATCATATATACATCCTGTTCAAGGCTCCCATTTAAGAAAGCAATTTTGACATCCATTTGCCAAATCTCATAGTCAAAGTAAGCAACTATTGCTAACAAAATCCTGATAGACTTGACAATAGAAACCGATGAAAAAGTCTCATCATAGTCTATACTATGAATTTGTTTGAAACATTTTTGCCACTAGTCGCGTCTTATAAGTCTGTACTTTACCATCCATGTCAGTTTTCTTCTTGAAAAACCCACTTGCACCCTATAGGTTTTACCCCTTCGAGTAGATCAACTAAAGTCAGTACTTTAATTTGATACATGTATTCTATCTCAGATTTCATGGCCTCTGGACATCTCTTGGAGTCTGAACTGTTCATAGCATCTTGGTAGGTGAGAGGCTTATCATTATCCGTAAGCATCATATCACCATCTTGAGTCAAAAGAAATTCATAATTTCTCCCGGGCTCATGGTGAATCCTACTAGATCTACGAATAACCTGTGTTTCTTGGACATGATTACTTTCAACATTTTTTGATGTGCATCCTGATCTTATTCCAACTCTGGTTCAATATTATCATATGGTTCTCAATCTTTATCGAGATGTATTATCCTCCCACTGATTTTCTTAAAAAGTAGTTCTCCCCTAAGAAATACAGCGGCCCGAGCAACACACACTTTGTTCCCGAAAGGATTATAAAAACTATACCCTAGTCTCACTTGGGTATCCCACAAAATAGCATCTATCTAATTTTGGTCCAAGCTTGTCAGAGGCTAAACTTTTTACAAACGCTTCACGTCCCCAAATTTTCATAAATGACATGCTTTGACATTTATCACTCTATATCTCATATGGAGTATTTTGAACCGCTTTAGTTGGAACTTGGTTAAGTGTATATGTAGCCGTTTCTAGAGCATAACCCTAGAAACTGAATGGAAGATCCGTTTGACTCATCATCGATCGCACTATATCCAACAAGGTACGATTTCTCCTCTAAGAATCTCTATTCCATTGAGGTGTTTCAGAAAGAGTAAGTTATGATACACTATCGCACTCATTCAAGAAACTTTTAAAATTGAGGTTTAAGTATTCTCCTCCACGATCTGATCATAAAACTTTTATACTTTTCCCTTATTTTCTTTTCTACTTCGGCCTTATATTCTTCGAACATTTCAAAAGAATCGGATTTGTTCTTCATAAGAACCACATATCCATATCTATTGAAATCATCAGTAAATGTTATGAAGTAGTATTAGCCCCTTGCCATCATACGCATTCGACCACATACATCATTATGTATAAGTCATAATCGTTTGGTGGCCCTTTCACCTGATCAGGTAAAAGAAGCTTTAGTCATTTTGCCAATGAGACAAAGTTCACATCTTCCGGATGATTCAAAATCAAACTTATCCATGTATTCATCTATATATAACTCATATTGCATTTCTCATTAATATGGCTTAACGACAATGCTAGAGGTAATGTTTGATTTGAGTCAACTTAGAACATATAAATTGTTAACTAATTGTGCAACATTATAAGTCTTATCATTGAAATAAAATAAAAAACTATTGTTTATTTAATTAAAATGAAAACCTTTCTTGTCCTGACAAGAAATTGACTTAATGTATCCGCTAAAGGCAGGCACGTAATAACAATTTATCAAGTTTTCAATCTCGCCTTATGGGCAACATTAGGTATAGAGTTCCTTTAACTAGAGCAACAACTTTTGCTCCAATTCTAACCCTATACCTGAAGCTTGACCATTGCTAGTCTTCTTCTTTAGATCTTCCAAATAAGCTCGACAATTTAACTTCCATTCATCCAGTTATTTTCACAGAAATGACAATCATCTCCTTTAGCTACACCACTATTAGGCTTCAAAAGCCCTTTGGGATTGGACTTTGTTTTGGCACCGAATAAGATCAAATCTTCACCTTGCCTGTCCACTTTCCTTTCCCATTTGCATTCCATGTGTACATCATCAATATGGACGTAATTCATGCCTTTACCATATTATTTTCAGCAGTTCTAAACATGCTTAACAACTCAGTGGGTGTTCTGTCTATCTCATTCCTTTTGTTCTTAACAAACTAAGAATATAAGTTTTTCAAAGATTGTTTGATCAAATCAAGCTGAGTCTCTAGAATATTCTTGAAACCCAAAATATCAAGGTACATATCCCTATCATCTTTAGAACATGTGGTTCAACCGGATATCATTCTCCCATTAATGTAAAAGTATGGTGCCTTATTATTATCAAATATTTCTGACGAGCCTATCCTTCAAACATCCTTTGAAGGTGCTCAATCATATCATAAGCATCATTATGCTCTGTTGCTTCTAAAGCTCAGCACTCATAATTACAAGCATGAGACATGAAATATCAGTTGTATAATCAATTTGCTTCTAGTAAGCATTTTGTTCAGCACATGTTTCATTCTCAGCTAGAAGAAATAAGGGAGGGGTTTGAGTGACATCCTTGAACCTGAGGACAATCCTCATGTTCCCGTGTCAATTGAGAAAATTATTTCATGTCAGCTTGTCTTTCTCAGGGACTATTATATAGAGAAGTTATTTGTCATTTGATATCTATAATATTAAAGTGCATAAAATGACTTAGTCTACAGATGATCATTAAATTATGTTCAAGTGATTATTCATATATATATTCACAATATATATCTCCCACTATTTTTATCAAATCAATAGCCCTAACTATTAATTCGGAAAAAATATCTTCTATATCCTTTCTAGTGAGCCAAGATCCATATTTTACCACGCGTTAGGTCAGCTTTGGCTTTTCTCCTAAAACATGATTATTTAGGTAGACAACATTTGTCAATTATATCAACAATATAACTCTTGGATAGCTTGGTGGAACAACATTTGTTCATATTTATCTAATAAATCTCGCCAAACTCTATGCCTCTAAGTTCACAATCCTATTATGGCAACTTAGTTAAGTCAAACCCAATAGTCAAAAAGTATCAATATACTTCAACACATCTCCCATGATAGATAGGAGTACTTTGCTTTGGCGAACCCACTCTTGGTCGATCTAGGACGCATTGGACCCATTGGAAGTCATCTGATCAACTTAATATTAACTTTAGGGCTTTATTAATTTTAAAACGATCATGATCCCATCATAAAGAGATTCCCAATTTTTTCTTTAATAAAATACTTCAAATCAATATTCGTCAATGGTTTGATTTCCAGGTAGTGAGGGAGTCACAACGGTCTCGCTTAAAACCCACAACCTTACAAGTTTAATGAAAATTTGTATTTTATTCTGTGTTTCATAAACACGAGAATCTCATAATCGTTTGTTCATTTTAAAATCTTAAGTCGTTACAGATTTTATCTTGTTTAGAAAGCAGGGCATGAGTGTCGTATCTAATACATACATCCTTAATCTAATTAAGCATGCATCTTTATAAACTACTCTACACATACATTCATCATATGCTCATATATATATGTAAAGTGCAATAAATAAACGTGGTTGGTTATGGCTTTATCCTATGTGATCTTCATCAAGCTAATGACAAAGATCTAGGTCAATCTAAGGTGAAAAATAAATACAGGCTAACTATTACATGTCTTCTTTCTTGTATTGCTTCCTTGGATGGCCTCCATGTGAGATTACCCTTCCTTGATCTTCAAATCTTCATGTCTTCATGTACATTACACGAATGAAAAATAAAAACTAATCTAATATACTTACAAT
Organism: Apium graveolens; assembly: GCF_009905375.1. Taxonomy (NCBI): domain Eukaryota; kingdom Viridiplantae; phylum Streptophyta; class Magnoliopsida; order Apiales; family Apiaceae; genus Apium; species Apium graveolens. Next base: position 156,203,649 of record NC_133653.1, read on the forward strand.
AAGAACTCGAGTTACATTCGAGATTTAATAATTACAAGATCAAACGACATGCAAGCCGTATTTAAAAAACCAAAACCATTATCCTAAGGTCATAAGCCATAACCATCCACCATGCTCAATTAACACATAAGAACATGTTAAAACACATAATATGATCTTAACATATCATACCCATCATTATCTAAGCATAAAAACCAAATATAGCAAAAATCAGAAAATTCGAAATTAAATCTGATAACATTAAATCGCAGATTACAGGGTCTAAACGACGTCAAACGCCTTACAAATCAATCGATGATAGCTTGTGCTATCAGTTTTGTTCAAAAGCTCGATTCAATATGAAATAGCATATTCGTTCGCCAAATCGGACAACAGACCCAGATTTCAGCAAATCCGATGCATCCGATTCAGAATCGTATCAAATACGATTCTTATAATAAAAACAAACACAAAACATGTATATATCAGTATATATACAGATTATATAATCATCATATGATTATACAACTCTCATGAATATCATATATTCAAAACATATATATACATATGCACTATATAAACATAATAACATGTAAAATATACAAAATCGCATACATAACAGTCATGGAATATTGTATACATGTTATCATCATAAAACCAGTAAACACATAAACGAATTAAACACTTTTCGTAAGTAGCTCTGATGCCATTGAAGGGTTTCGAGCACATAAACGCAACGGAAACAGTAATTAAAAACGTAAAAAAAAAAAAAATCAAAACCCGCCGCAGGATCCATGCGAAAAACATATATTTAATTCGTAGATCAGATTTTTTACCTTAAGAAACTTTACCAATTGGTTGACTAATGGAGATCCAAAGCTTGTTCAATCACCACGCATCCCGCTCTTGCGATCTACGCTCTATCGGTATCCACACGAATGCTTGAACTCAAGGATTGGATGTGTACTAGTACAAACTCGTTTCTTCTTGCTCTCTCCCTCTTCTCTCTTGGTGGCAAGGGTTTTAGTAAAAGTCCTTTTTCACACAAAAATCAGCCACACAAGAGATATTATATAGAGAGTAGAAAAACGAATTATTACTCTTAACTAATTAGGAGTTATTATTAATTCAAAAATCCTATTTGTATTATAATTAAGTCTCACTTAATTATTTAACAAATAAATTTCATAATTAATATTAGTAAATTTGAATATCAATATTTATCTAATTAATTAAGTTATACTTAATTAATATTATAAATAATTCGAATTACTTTAATATAATTTAAATCCAATTTAAATTAAATAATCCTTCAAGCATTCTTAGTGCGTGACCCTATAGGTTATTATTACGTTGACAACAAATTTTAAATCTAATTTAAAATCGTAAACAATGAGCGGCATCTAGTAATACATCATTGTTACCCAAGTAATAATAATTGAATCGGTGATCGATTAAACCTTTTGTGAATAATGTATAATGTAATATAATCCCTTTAACCAAATATTATAGATTAAACTAGAGGCATGTAATGTGTCATCCTCATCATAGTTTAATCCAACTTTCCTTGATCAATGAGTAGACTATCATATCAAATCAATATTTGAGCGTGGCCACGCATTTCATAGTCTAGCTCACACAAGAGGCCAATAATATCACTCCTAAAATAGGAGGGTTAAATCACATCTAGATCATTCATATTTCTAATACGATTCATAATATACCCAATGTCCACTTTTATCATTACCCGGTCAAGGATAACTTTTAATGGAATCAATGTATATTAATTCTCGTATAGAAATATAATGACTTCAGGTCTAAGGACCATTACATCATTATCACTGTGAGATTACTTATGACACAACAGACATGTAGAATCTCACATTGGGTCTGTCCAGCACCATGTACATATACATCTGCCTGTGTTTTTTGACTTTAGTATCACTATACATATGATCAATGAGATGTGATCATCAGTCAACAAACACACCAGTCTTAATGCATTATTATTGTCCATTAATAATAATACTCGACTAGGGACCTTTAGGAATATTGATACTATTCTCATAATCTCATTTCTAAGTCACGTACTTAGAGATATAGAATTGCATATCATATTCCAAGGACATTTATTAATCTAATATTTGTATCGCAGTAAATTAAGAATTAATAAATTATAAATAGAATAATCGATAGAACATAAACATTAATAATCCTAATGTCTTAAATTAAAATATCATAGTGTTGTCTCTAGGGCACAAACACTAACACGTTTGGCTCACTTCTTGCTTTTCATTCATGTTATTTCAGCTAGCAAGTATGGTTAGATTTAAGCATACTGCTCGTAAGTTTACCGGTGGAGATGCTGAGGCTTATGTGAGAGCTCAGGTAGTATAGTTGGCATTTATGTGAGGACCGGTAGCTTTATATAAAAGTTTTAATATTTGTAGTGTTGGACTGTTCAAATACTGAACCTTTGCGATCTTGGATTTTGTCATTAACAACCGTTTGTAATAACTTTATATTTGTTAGTTGTATTCTGTTAGTTTATTTTGGGGATGTGACACTCGGGGCTGTGGATTACGATCTTGGTTGTTACCCTTTCGATATTTCTCTTCTAGACTCTGCCATCTTCACCTTTGGCGACTCGTCAAATTTTTTCTCTTTGGGTCAGATAATCGATCTCGTCCTTGAGTTATCTCCAGTCATCAGTATCATGACAAACATCATTGTGGAACCTACAATATTGGCCTTTGTCTCTCTTTTCGAGGTCTTCCTTAGTGGCTTCGGCCATCGGAATTCGTTATCCTTCTCGATCTCTAACAAGATTTGACTGTTTATTCATTATCCTTCTCGATCTCTAACAAGATTTGACTACTTGGAGCATTCAATCTTGTGTACTTATTGAATCTCGGTTCTTGGTTCTTCTTAGAAGTGGACTAAGAGTTCTTTCCAGTTCGATGATATTTGTCCTTAACAGCGAACTCATTTCCGTCTTTTACTTCTTATTGTCTGTGGCCTCATTGCTTGCAATTGTCTTCTTCATTCTTTCCTCGACCGTGATATACTTTCCTCCCTCTGTTGGAGCAGTAGCATGTTCTCCGGGGTGTGCTTAGCTAATGATATCTTAATGTATTAATTCTTAGTTCCTTGTTTTAAGGCTATCTTGGACACTTAATCATCAAGACCTGAGACCCTCAAGGCCTCCTTCGTGAATCGATTCAGGTAATCTCTCAGGGATTCCTTTACTTCTTATTCAAGGCTCGTGAGAGAAGCCAGACTTTTTTCATGCACTCTTCCACTAATGAATTTATTGATGAAGGCCGAGTTTAGATCTTTGGAGGACCTAATCGAGTTGAGGGGTAGATGGTTGTACCATCTTTGAGCCATGCCAAATAGGGTTTGAGGGAACGCCCAACACTTAATAGCTTCTTTTAAGGGCTAAAGTAACAGGGCATTGGAGAATGTCCTCACATAATTCGCTGAGTCACCAGTATTATCATACACCTTGATATCTTGAACTTTCTTGAGATAGGGGCATTCATAATCTCTTCTGTGAACGGGGATTTAGGATCAGCAGGATCTCATAGGGGCATTAAGTTAGTTGGATTGGTCCTTGGAATGATAACTTTTTGCCCTTTCGGAGTAGGCCTTGGTGGCTGATGCATCTCCAAATTATACTTCAACCTATGGATCTTGGCTTCTTAAGCCCTTATCCTCTCTTGAATATCTTGGGGAATCGTCTTTTGAATCCTTCGAGACTGACGCGGCCTCTCGGCTCAGACTCCTTACTAGCACGCCTCATTTTTGGAACGGTCTCTTATTCTGATGAATCTGAATCTCTTTCTAAGTAAGCTCCATAAAAGTCACCTCCTTCATGAATGGAGGCCATCCTTGGCGCGAGAGGCCACTCCCTCTAACCTCAAGATACAATGGCATCCCATAATGGAGATTACTTGTAACACCCCCAGATCCGGGGTCGGGGATTCGGGCTGTCACGGTCTTTTTTTCCCATTAATATCACTTAGGTTAAACCAAAACTAAATAACTGCATAATGTGACCCCGCAATAATACACACTCCACAACACGTTATAGTCTCAGAGATGAAATTAAATTAAGTAATAGTCGTTGGAATCCGTAAGTTAAAAGTTTTTACAGACCCAAAATGATTACTTAATAGGTTTACTGTTCTTTACCATTATCCAACACAAGTTATAATTATATATAATTTGATTCCCAAAAGCTGAATACCTAAACTACAGATAGATCTACCTCTTTAGCAATGGCGGCTAAGATATTAGCGGGTAGACGCAAGATGCTTCCCACGCTCTTGTGCTGGGTCTGCTTGAGTCTGGCCATCTTGCCTAGCTATTGTTGTGTGATGAAGAAATGAAGCAAGGGTGAGCAAAATAACTCACCAAAATAACATGTATATTATGATTAATTATGCAAAGTATCTTTATAGATGATTTTTTTGAAAATCTTTGCTATGTATAAGATAATCATTTACTAGATATAAGTTTAAATGATGAGGTTACAAGATACTTCAATATACTTAGATTTATATCTTTTCAAAAAACTACTTGAACTACTACTATTCAAAATATAATTAGTTTTCAAAAGTTCATCTCATTGATAAAGTGACAAGGTAATACTTGTATAAAACATTTTCTCAAATACTCTTTAGGGCTTTTATCCAATCAAGGAAACTCAATTCTTTGATCATTAACAAAATATGAAGTTACGAGATACTTCATTTGATGAAAACATCATTTTGAACGCCTGACCCTGCAAACACTCATTGGTCACCCAGCCGTAGCCTTTCTATCGGGGTGCTCTGGATAGAGTTGCAGAAATATCCAAACTGGATGATGAACTCATTACGGGAGTTTGCCGTGCCAAGAAGGTAATTTACGATGATCAGTCGCAGTAGGACAACCCCATAATTTTCTACATGTAGAGGAGAACAGTCGGATTTACTTGTCGACCGAACATTGGACTCCTAAGGAATGGACCGTCTTAGCGGAACTTTCGGGCCATTTGGGCCAATAAAATAAGGCTGGGCCGGCGCCACTCGGCCACTTACGCTACTCCTAATTCAGATGAAATCCATGACTCTAAAATGTAAAGTTCGTCTCCCTTTTCCCCAAGTAGAACTTGTTGATACGGCTCTACCAAGAAGCCGTATCTAGTTGGAAAAGAAAACTCACCGATATTTCCCAGGAGATGCTTGTTAATGGATTAAACTTGTTCCAAGAATTTACTTCCCGAATGTTAGGTAAGTAATAAAAAACTTCTATATCTATTCAGCAACTTTGTTGTGAATATAAAGACAACACTGAGCAGGATCCCCTATTTTTGAGCGAATATTTAAATCCCCTTCATAAAGAAGATTTAAACTTAAAAACAGAGTTTTGGGTCCTCTCTATACTTTTAAAAATGTTTTTGATAAGTGTGAAAATAATCTTTGAAAATATTTAAGGTAAGAATAATTTAAATAATATCAGTCATTTTCTAATTTATTAGGCGAATATCGAAACATTATTTTTTAAGGAAATAAAAAATATTATTTAATAAAATAAACAGAGTCATAAGTCCTTGAATGAATATTCAAACTAATATCCATTTAATAAATAAAATAAATAAAATAGGTTTCATAAGTTGAATCTCTATTCAAATAATTAAAATAATCTTTGATCGTAATAGAAATCTTAAATGAATATTCATAAAATAGTATTCACTTATAATTTAAAACAATCGAATAGATATTATTCGATTAATAATTTTAAAAACTATATATATATATATAATACTCGGGAACATCGCCTCTTGGTTTAGGTAAAATGTTCAACTTGTATGCCGTACTCTAAGTGGATACGCAAAATATCATAAATACTAGCATAGGTATTATGCAAACTCAACTTTAAAGCTATTGTATTTGACAATAAAATATCACGATTTCAAAACATGCATGCATATATATATATATATCATATCAGCATGCTTCCCAAAATATACATGCATATATTTATCGCAAGATTTTTGCTAACAATACTCATGCAATTATCTCAAGATAATTCATATATATATGGTGGAAAACTTGCCTGAGTGTTCAAGGTGGAAATGAGCTTAGGGTGGGTCCGGTAACCTATAAACAACAACATAAGCCAGAATTAATCCCCGACCGCTTAAGAATCTAGACTTTATTCATACATACCATAATGCTCGCTTTCACGCTTAAAGGTTTACGTTAGTCGCTCACGTACCCTCGACTCTATCATTTTTATAAAATTATCCGTTAAATATTTTAAAGCTAAATATTCAAAATAATCTTACTAACTGCCTAAAAACCTGTTGAGTGGCATTTATGACACTTTATAACGCTCCGTAAAGCTTTGAATTGATATTTTGTACTCAAGTTGTTAATGTTTTTAACGTATTTTTGTAGTGTTTTTACATTTCAGGCATTTACCATGTAACCAGGTGAATTAACATGGTTTTAATGTTAATTTGGTGTTAGGATGGTGTCCTGAATAAAAGCTCGTGAAAAGACCAACTCAAATCAACAAGAAAGGAAGAAGTCAGGAAGTTTTTCCAGAAAGACGGTGCGCCTGCGCTGAAGCAGCGCGCGGCCGCGCCAGGAAGGCAGAATGTCAGCGCCCACGCTAAAGCAACGCGTGGCCGTGCCAGGTCGAGAAAAGAAAATTATGTTTTTATTCTGATTTTGATCCAGAAGACTTCTACTTTGCATGGACTGCTATATAAACATAATTTAAGATCATTTTTCATAAGAATACGTACCGGAGCTTAAGGAGAAGGCGTAAGAAGACCGTAGAGCACAATTCAACCAAGGAGAAGAAGATCTAGTTTATTCTTGTGATTCTTTATTTTAAGTTGTAACTTTGGATGCTAGTTTTCTTATTCGTGAACCTTTACTCTTGTTTCATACTTGGTTTTATTAAGTATAAAGACTACGTTTATTATACCATGCTTTCATCGAAACCCACATTGATGATGAGTCCGATTATAGGCTAATCGTTATCGTGGGGTTCTAACGGATTTATTTTTGGATTTCTTTAGTTAATTCGTTTTGATGCCTTAGTGTGTGGTGATTGTATGATAACCTAGTTTTGGTTGTGCTTATTCGTCTTATGAGCGTCGCGAACTTATAAGATAGTGTGTTAATCTTTAATAAAGCGAAAGTGAATTTAAGGGTTTAGAACTGCCATGCTAGCATAGGTTCATGTATGTGATATGCATGATTCGTAGGTAATTTTAACCATCTTACTTGCCCTATGTAATCATGAGAGATAACTTGTGCATTAAACCGTTATGTTGTCAAATTCTATAGACATATAGGGTCTCAATATAATTGGTGTGTATTCAGCTTCTATCTCTTTTGTGGATGCCTGGTAGTATGGTATTTGTACAACGAAAGTTGGCATTTATCAGTTTCGTGTTATCTGATTAGTGTCATCACCATTACATGCTAAGGTTAAGAATGAAAAGGCTATTGAATGAAGTATTTAATGAAGTTAGAATCCCATGTTTGTGTCATATATTATTTAATTCTCTTTAATCTCTTAGTTTATGTTCTTTAGTGTAATCTCTTAGTTAATCTTAGTTATAAACAACCTCAAATTGTTCTTCGTCTTAGCATTGGATAATAACCATACTAGTGTTGCATAGATACATTGATTGAAAATAACCTAAACCTATCCATGTGGGAACAAACTAGAATTTATTCTATATTACTTGCGATCGCGTATACTTGCGTGAATATTAGCGCGTGTTTAAGCCCTAACAAGGTTTTGGCGCTGATGCCGTCGATATCGGTGTTAATTTTTAGTTTATGTGTTTGTCATCATTGGTCGTTAAAGTTCAGTGGCTCGGACATTGTTCCTTACTTAAAACCTTGTCGTGTTTCAGGTACTCTAGCGAGCGTGTATGCATACGCGTTCTCGGTCTCGTAAGAGGACACTGGATCAAGCTGAGGAAGAAGTTGTAGTCGAGGAAAAAGTTGAAGAAGAGATCTTAGTTAAGAAAGAAAAAGAGGCTCTTATTGCAATGGGAGAACTAGAAGCGAATCCAAAGGCTTTGATGGACTACTCTCAACCGAAGATCGATGATATTCAGTCTAACATTGTTCGACCAACCATCTTGACTAATACCTTTGAGATCAAGTCGAGCACGATTCAGATGATACAAAACTCAGTTTAGTTTGGGAGTTCTCCGACAGAAGTCCCCAACATGCACATCAGAGATTTTATCGAGATCTGTGACACTTTCGGAGTTTCTGAAGATGCTATTAAGTTGAGGCTTTTCCCATTCTCTCTGCGGGATAAAGCTAAGTGCTGGTTACATTCTTTACCACCAGGGTCTGTCACCAAATGGGAGGATCTTAACCAAATTCTTTCCTATGGCGAAGACTGCTGCAATCAGAAATGCACTTACTCAATTTGCTCAGCAATCTGGAGAATCTTTATGTGAGGCTTGGGATCAATATAAGGAGATGCTTAGGAAGTGTCCTCATCATGGGATGCCTAACTGGATGATCATTAACTATTTCTATAATGGTTTGGGTGCTACTTCTAGACCTATGCTTGATGTAGCATCAGGAGGAGCCTTGTGGGATAAAAACTACGATGAAGCTTATGAATTAATTGAACTGATGGCTTCTAATGAATACCGGAATCCTACTCAGAGACTAATTTAGGGCAAGGTAGCAGAAATTCTGGAGTTGGATGCAGCTACAGCTATAGTTGCTCAACTTAAGGCTTTGACGATGAAGGTGGATTCTCTGTCTAATTATCGAATTAATCAAATCACTAGTGTCTGTGAGCTTTGTGTTGGTGCCCATGAGACTGATTAGTGTGCTATTTCTAGTGAATCAGCTCAGTTCGTGAGCAACTTCCAGAGGTCGCAGCAACCTGTCCCATCCACTTATCATCCTAAAAACTACAATCATCCTAACTTTAGCTGGAGCAACACTCAGAATGCGGTTCAGCAGCCTTATCAGCAGTATCCAGCAAAGCAGTACAACCTCCCTGGTTTTCAGCAACCGCAATATTCACCAAGGTAACAACTCCAGCTACACCAGTCTAATTAAAAATCTGAATTGGAGGAGTTGAGGTTCTTGTGCAAGAGCCAAGCGGTTTCTATCAAGACCTTGGAAAATCAAATTGGATAAATTGCTAATGCCTTATTAAATCATCAACCTGGTACACTCCCTAGTGACACTGAAGTGCCGGGAAGGAGGGAAGCTAAGGAGCAGGTAAAGGCAATTACATTAAGGTCTGGGAATGTTACAAATCCCAAACACTCTCAAGTTTCGGACGAAGAAGCTGTAGCTGAGGAAGAAGTGTAGAAGGTAGCTGAAGGAAAGCCAAGGAAGACTACTGTTGAACACACTCCTCCTGAGGATAATACAGGGGAGAAATAGATCTATCCTCCACCTCCCTTTCCGAAGAGGTTGCAGAAGAAAAAGCTGGATAAGCAGTTTGAGAAGTTTTTGGAGGTGTTCAAGAAACTTCACATCAACATACCTTTCGCTGAAGCTCTTGAACAGATGCCTAATTATGTGAAGTTTATGAAAGGTATACTCTCTCGTAAGGTGAAGCTTGATGACTTAGAGACAGTTGCTCTCACGGAGGAGTGCAGTGTTGTGCTGCAGCAGAAGTTGCCTCCGAAGCTTAAAGATCCTAAAAACATCACTATTCCTTGCACTATTGGAAATGTGTCGTTTGACAAATGCTTATGTGACTTGGGAGCTAGCATCAATCTGATGCCTTTGTCAATCTTCAAGAAGTTGGACTTACCTGATCCAAAACCTACTTATATGACTTTGTAGCTGGCCGATCGTTCTATTACTTATCCTCGAGGTATTGATGAGGATGTTTTGGTCAAGGTGGATAAACTCATCTTTCCGGCTGATTTTGTAATTCTTGATTTCGAGGAGGATAAGAAGATTCCCATAATCTTGGGAAGACCTTTCTTGGCTACTGGTCGAACCTTGATAGATGTGCAGAAGGGTGAGCTCACCATGTGAATGTTGGATCAGGGCGCCATTGTTAGTGCCAAGACCCTAGAATAGTGAACACCAAGTTAAATTTTAATATGTTCAATGCCATGAAATTCCCTACAGAAAATGAGGAGTTCTTAAAGGTGGAGTTGGTCGATTCTGTGGTTACTTTAGAAATTGAGCAATTGCTAAGGTCTAATGCTTTAGAAAAGGCCTTATTGGGGAATTCTGATATCTGAATGCTTCTCCCTGGAAGAGGAAGATGGAAATACCTTTTGAATCTCTTGGAATGGAGGAGCTGAACAAATCTCCCAAGCGCCTTAAGCCATCTATTGAGGAAGCTCTTACACTTGAGCTTAAACCATTGCCTGAACATTTAAGGTATACTTTTTTAGGTGATGCGTCTACTTTGCCTGTTATTATTGAAAGAGATATGTCCTAAGTCCAATCATGTATGAGGATTTAGGAATAAATTTTATGTAATCTGTTTTGATTTCATTGATATTAATAAAAGACTTGTTTTGTTTTTATTGCGGGCTCTATCTATTTAAATGTTTAAATAAGATATACCACAGTTTAGAGTAAAGCTTTTTATGGATTGTGATGAGATCATAATAATGAGACCTAAAAGATGATAACTCTAAACTTAAATAGTTCCTGGTCATAGGAATACTAACTGGTAATTAATAATCCACAAAGATCGGTACATACTATGCTTGCTTCATTATGAAGGATGTCTGTTCTCATAGACATTTGTGTGGTGACACTATAGCTAGTATGTAGGTGCTTATTATAGAATAAGTTCACTGAACATGACTCACACAGTTGAACAACTGATGGAGTTCACTCACGTGTCAGCAGCTGTTCACATAGTGATAGTTGTACAAGTATCCTTAGATTTGAGGTCATCATAGTCATCTTGTGTGCACTGAACTATGCTTTGGTTTAGTTCTTAGTCTCAAGGGACAATTATAAGGGCTCTACTGGGTATAGGAATTTGTACACGAAGATAGTGTATGATCAATAAAGGATCTACCCTGTTAGTCCCTTAACAATATAGAAAGAATTAAAGAAGGGGGGGTTGAATGGAATTCTTTATCTTTTTCTTGACTTAAAAATGTTCAACTCGATTATTGATATATCTGTTTTGATTAGCACAATGCGGAATATAAACTTTAATGAATCAAAACAAGAGTAATTAAAAACAAGAGTCTTTAAAAACTTTCTGGTGGATTTAAACAATTCCACCAGAGATATATATTAATATATCGAGAGAACTCTGTGTGCAGAATTGCTCAAAGCTGCTTTTACAAGATAGAACAACTAAGAACACAGGAAATGCTAAAGATAGTGCTTACAAAGATTTCTCTGTGTTTGTTTCTAAGCTAACTTAGTTTTCTTAGTTATTTTATATTTGCTACTCTCTTGGTTTATATATGTTACCAAGATTACAAAGTCAAAAGAACTGAATAAATATAAAATCTAACAGTCTTGATCTTTGCTGCTTTTTGTCCTCTATGACCCAGTTAATAGGCTTCCACAGTGTTTGTATCCAATCTCGACGGCTGTGTGTCAGCTTTCACTTTTCAACTGATGTTTGAATCTTGATATTATCATCCGTCGACTTTCAGATCATCAGTCGATGACTTACTTGATCATCCGTCGACTGCTATTTTGAACATCCGTTGAAAGTCATTTGATCATCCGTCGAAGCTTTGTTAAGCATCCGTTGATAGCTATTTTGGCACTTGACTTAATTTCACTTATACATAATTACAAGACATTGCTTATGTACAGTTAATCAATCTATTCTGCATATCTAGTTAAAGTCAACATGACTTATATGCTACTACAGATTCTATACAAAGGTGCATACAACACTGTGCTACAAACTTATCATCATATAAGCTACTCACTCGATGGATAATAAATTACTCATCCGTCGGTACTCAAACTGAGTTATCCGTCGGGACTATAATACTTATCCGTCGAGTGCTACATTATTTCACTAAGTAAAATCTACTTAGATGTTTTGTTTAGGTAATCATCAAGTTCACAATATATTCACAACAATCTCCCCCAATTTATGTCTACTGGAATTGTAGCCATAAATTAAGAGACACTTGATGATAACAAAACATCCTAAACATATATCTTTAAAGATAAGTAGATAAAACTGAAAGTGCTTCAATTTAAACAAGGTATACAAGGTTTGGCTCACAGTCAATTCAAGATGCTCCTCTAGCCTGAGCAGATGTTTCTAGTTTCTTGAAGGTCTGGATCTTCTTCCAAGCTTTCTGTTGTTTTCTTCAATTTGATTCTGGAGCTGTCTGTGGAATTCTAATTCATCAGATTCTAAGAGATCTAACATTTCTTGCATTTCCAAAAGAGTCTCATTGCTAGAGATACTCAATTGGTCTTCTAGTCTGAAGAATCTTCTCACACCCTTGTCATCCATGAATTCCATCAGCCAGAAGGGCTTTAGATGCACTCTTCTCCCTGTGTATGGGATGATAAGAGTTTTGGGTAATGCATCTTTGGCTCTAACACTCCTTAGCTCTTCAATCTTCTTCAATACTAACCTTCTTGCAGTTACATTAAACCCAAAGTTTTTCTTGAAGGATGAATAGACTTTGATCAACACAGCTTGGCTTTCTTGAAGTATCCTGTGAAGAGGCCACTGAATCTCCCTTCCTCCTTTGTACTTGAATACCAACCTTTCAGGTAGGTTTCTGTATGCATAAATTGCCCTTACCTCATCCAGCTCCTCCAGATAAAGGTTTAGGTCTGAAAATTCCTTGATGTCACACAAGTACAAGTAGTCTCCCTTGTTGATCTTGGGTTGAGCTTTGACTACTGCCTTGGATTTGAGAGGTGACAGCTTCACTTTCTTGACTGCCCTTGATTTTTTCCTTCATGGCTTGGTGAGAATTGGCAAGTTGAAGTCAGGAATTGGTAATTTATCCCACTCTATTGGCTCATCCTTTGGCACAATAGGCTCTCCATGTATGTTCCTGTAGGGGTCTACCACCCTTATGTCTTCAAATACCACAGAGGGCTTTGATGCTTGAGTTTCAGCTTTAGTGGATTCCATTAGAAATTGATCTTCCAATTCCTTGTTAACAATATCCAACTTTCTTTTTGCCAATTCTTTCTTTCTTGGAGATTTCTTCTGTTCTTCAATCTTCTTCTTTGATCCAGTAGCTTGAGTTGGTTGAGAGGGAATTTGTTGAGAAGAGTTCACAGCATGTAGCTTGGTCAAGATAGCAAACTGTTCTTTCTTTTGTTTAGACTTCTTTGCATCTAGAGCAGCTTGCCTCTTTTCCTGATTCAATCTGGCTTTTTCTTCTTCCTTTGCTTGAGCAAATTGTGGATGTCCAGCTACCACACAAATTTCCTTCCCATTTGTGAATATCTTTGCAATTCTCTCTCTTGAGGCTGAATCAGCTGGATCTTTGTAGAGAAGAATAGATCTTGACAGAAGCTTCTTTTCATCAGGCTTGGGTGTCTCATACACAGTATCCATAGGGTTCTTCAAAGATGATTTTGGATAGTTTGCCCTTGGTTTAAGAATCATCTCAGCCTTTGTAGTCTTGATGCAGGAAGATTGTCCTTTCTCCAGATAGTTCATGCTCATCTCATTCACATTGATTGGCTTGACATGAGAGTGATGGATTGCTGACTGATCTGGTTCCTTGACTAATTGAAACTTTCTCTGTATTTCCTCATCAATCTTTTTCCAGTTGATCAGAGTCAACTCTTCTTTATCAGCATCTTTCAAAGTTGCTGCTGCATTTATAAGATCTATACCATCTGCAACTGGTGGCTTGGAGATAGTAATTGAAGGTGCAATTACTTTGCTGATTTGAACTACAATGTTCTCCCTCTTAGTTGGTCCTTTCTCCCCCTTACTTGATTCTCTCTCCCCCTTTTTGTTATCATCAAGTGAAGGAGTTAGGCCTTGTGCTTTAGCCAGTTGCATGAGAAGATTTGTCTGAGTCTGTTGATTTTGAAGAAGTAGGGCCACTGAATTCTCAATAACTTGAACTCTGGTCTCCAGCTTGACTATCTTCTTTTCAGAATCTGATTCTCTTCTCAACCTTTATAATAAATCATGCATGGTACCATATGGCATTAGTGAATCCAGTTTCTCAGAGTTGTATGTCTTTAAGTCAGCTATCTCCTTTTTCAATTCATCCACACTGATATTCTTTCTAGAGTGTTGGATCTTCATTAAGTGCAAGGAGTCTAGATGAGCTTTAAGAACAGCCTTGGTACCAGCATCTGAAACTTCCTGAAGGGCTTGCTGAATAGCTGTTACTTGTCTTACCAAAGACACCTGAAATTGTCCTGGTGTAAAGTTCTTTGCCCATGCCCATTCAGGTAAATTTAAAGCAGAACTTTGGCCTTCATCTCCCCCTAAGTTCATGCTTCCATTCAAAGAACTAGAGTCATCATCATCAGAATTTACTCCAAATTCTTCATATGGCTCTCCAGCTTGAGGAGGCATCCTGTTGACAGCAACTTTATCTCTTTGAAGAGATTCTGTGGTGTGTACTAAGTATAAAGTCTGCTCTGCCTCCATATTGCCCTGAGCAGCCAACAGTTGATAGGCTGAAACAGGGTGAGTAAAAGTGTCAGCATCCAAGGAAATGTTATCAATTACAGCTTTGTAATGTTGTTGAAATTGTCTTCCCTTTTCAGCATCATCCACAATCATTGACTCACTAGCAATGGCTGGCTTCATCCTTATTGCTCTAGTACCTGCTTTTCTCTCATGTTCTCTCTTTTGTTGCATCAGGGTCTCACCCAGGCTCCCCACCCTCACACCCTCACCTTCACCTACTAAGGTGGGACTCCTCTCACTCACTTTTGCCAATCCTGAATGAATGGATTGCCGAGATTCACTCTTTTCCTCTCCTTTTGCCTGGGAGCAACCTAGCCTCTCACTCAATACACTCTCCTCTCTCAGTCGTAAAAGTGATTGTATTACCACCAAATCTTCTGCACTTGAAATTATTGAAGTTTGAAGTTGTGCAGAGACACTCGACGGATAAATGATATCCGTCGGGTGAGTGGTAAAGCTATCCGACGGATAACTGTTGTTAAGCTTATCCGTCGGTATACAATCACTACTCGACGGATGAGCAATATCCATCGAGAGAGTAGAAATGAATGAGGTGGGAAGAGAAACTATTGTTGACTCTATGTTGATTGAAGTTATTTGAGGCACAGATGTCACAATAGAATCAGAAAGAATTGGCAAGTGAGCCAACAAATCATCTAAAAGATGATGCTCACTTGCACTAGATTTTGGCTTCCCCAACAGAGTTAAAGAAGGGGAATCAGG
This sequence comes from Apium graveolens, assembly GCF_009905375.1. Classification (NCBI taxonomy): domain Eukaryota; kingdom Viridiplantae; phylum Streptophyta; class Magnoliopsida; order Apiales; family Apiaceae; genus Apium; species Apium graveolens. The sequence continues at coordinate 156,219,000 of NC_133653.1, forward strand.
AATTGAAATGTTTATCATGTCCACTTCCAGTGAGTTGGTTGGTGAGTATTGTGTTTCAGTGGCTTCTATCAAGAGAGATTTTGGTTGTGACTCCACATTTATTGGAGCCACATCAATCTGAATTTGAGAAGGTGCAGGGACTGTGTCTTTAGCACCAGTTTGCACTAAGTGTGTGTCCTGTGCATCCCCAGTTGTTTTGGATTTCTTCTTTCTAGTGTAAGTTTGGTGTAGGCTTGTGTCCCTAACCCTCTTGGCCTGTGCTCTTGGATGAGAGCTTTGTTCAATAGCCACATCCTTTTGGGAGGATGCAGCTAGAAGTGAGCTTTTGTCCTTTTTAAGCACTGCAGTTTGTTGGGAAACTGCAGTGTGGCTAGGCTGGGATTCACTTATCTCTCCAACCTTATCCTTGGGGTTTCTTTGATGTTCACCCCTTCCCTCACCTATCTTACCCTCCTTCACACTCCCCTCTTTGTGTTTGGTAGAATTTTCAACTGGTACCTTTTGAGAGATACCAGAGGGGGTTTTCTTTGATTTGGATTTAAGACTTGCAGTTGTTTTGGCAGCTTTGGTAGGCAACTGTTTGGTCATTGTCACAGTTGCCATAGCTATGCCTGAAGTCAAAGAAATAGAAGGGATTGGAATAGTTGAGAGTGTAGATGAACTTACCTCACTTACCTGAGGTGCCAGTATTACAGGAACATAGAACATTGACACATCCTTGTGATGGTTGGCTCTGTTCAAATCTGCAATGATTCTTCTCTCTTGAACCCAACATGCTAATTTGTTGGTTGGGTTCTCAAGTACAATCTCTTCACAAAGATGGTTAGCCAAAAGCATAAAAAATCTAGCATAGTAAATATTCTTTCCTCTTTTGGCTAAGTCACCTAATTTATAACCTAACTCATACACAACCAGATCACTTAAGTTGTAATATTTGTCTGTAACTAGCATGTATAGCATGTTAAGCATGGAAATGTTCACAGAATCAAAATTACTGATTTTTCCAGAAAAGACCTTAGTTACTACATCACACAAGTAACTCCATTCCTTCCTAAGACCTAGTCTTCTAATTTCACTTAGTTTAGCAGTAGGAAGTGCATAATGAATGGAATTTAGCATATTGACAATATCAGTGTCAGTGTGTGGTGCAGTAACATTGTCATCAGGAATCTTGAAACATGCTTTTAAGACATCACTATTGATACAGAAAACATTACCTTTGATGGTCAGAGTGATGGTTTTGTCAGTAGAGTTGTAGATTGTTGTTGTCCACATCTCCTCAACAACTTCAAAATAAATTGTGGGTGATTCCAGCATAGCAAAACTTAACTTGCAGTTCTTCACGAAGTCCATCATCTTATGATAGTCTTCAGATTGCTGAATCCCCTTATTGACCAAGGCAGTGAAGTTGTTCTTCTCATAGATGAACCTAGTCTGTGACATGATCTTTACTACGGGTGCCATTGTTAGGGAAGAAAAGCTTTGAAGAGAAAGAGGATTTTTGCTTGAGAGAGAATGAAATAAGACAGTCGAATTTGAGAATGATAAAAGAAAATTGTTAGAATGAAATAGGCTTTTATACTTTGCTCAAACTCAACGGATAAAAATAATAAAGAGAAATAAATTACCCAATAGAAACTGCCTAAAATTACCGTTTTAAAATAAACTATAAAAATTCCACCCATTATCCGTCGTGTAATGCTTATAAACTGTAAGTATACTCGATGGATAATGTTCAGGGAATTAACGGTTAAGATTTAGACACTTCGACGGATGAGGATAAAATGTTATCCGTCGAACTTTAAAATATTCCAGAAAAGTAATTGATTTTTATTTACAATTTGTATATCGACGGATGACTCAACCCGATGGATAATGGTCATCCGTCGAGAGACAAATTTTGACTTAGCCAAAATTTCATCCAAGACTAAAAATCAACTAAATTTCTGGCTTCTTTTCAACTTGCAAGAATAATACAGATAAATTCAAGAGTAATTAAGCATACCTAACTCACTTACCAACCTAGAAAAGGTGGATTCATCCAGTGGCTTGGTAAAAATATCTGCAAGTTGCTTCTCACTTGGAACAAAATGTAACTCTACAGTACCATTCATTACATGTTCCCTTATGAAATGGTACTTGATGTCTATATGCTTTGTCCTTGAATGTTGCACTGGATTTTCAGTGATGGCAATTACACTTGTGTTGTCACAGAAAATAGGAATCCTTTCAACTTGCAAACCATAGTCTAGCAATTGATTTTTCATCCATAAAATCTGTGCACAGTAACTGCCAGCAGCAATATATTCAGCTTCAGCTGTAGAAGTAGAAACTGAATTTTGCTTTTTACTGAACCAGGACACAAGCTTGTCTCCTAAAAATTGACAGGTTCCTGTTGTGCTTTTTCTATCTATTCTGCAACCTGCATAATCTGCATCTGAATAACCAGTTAGATCAAAACCAGAATCTCTAGGATACCAAATGCCAAGTTTTGGTGTTCCTTTGAGATATCTGAAAATTCTTTTAATAGCTATCAAATGAGACTCTCTAGGATCAGCCTGAAATCTAGCACACAAACATATAGCAAACATTATATCTGGCCTACTGGCTATTAAGTATAGAAGTGAGCCAACCATGCCTCTATAACTTGAAATATCCACAGACTTTTCAGTAGTGTTTAGTTCAAGCTTAGTTGCAGTGGCCATGGGAGTTTTTGCAGATGTGCAATCCATTAGATCAAACTTCTTTAAAAGATCAAAAAAATATTTAGTTTGAGTAATGAATATTCCATCACTAACTTGCTTAACTTGTAAACCAAGAAAGTAAGTTAGTTCTCCCATCATACTCATTTCATACTTGCTTTGCATCAGTTTGGCAAACTTTTTACAAAGTTTCTCATCTGTAGAGCCAAAAATAATATCATCTACATAAATTTGAACAAGTATGCTAGAGCCATTCACATTTCTGAAAAATAAAGTTTTATCTACAGTACCTCTTGTGAAGTGATTTTCCAAAAGGAACTTTGATAAAGTGTCATACCAGGCTCTAGGTGATTGCTTCAGTCCATAAAGTGCTTTCAATAGATAGTAGACATACTCTGGGAAATTTGGATCTTCAAAGCCAGGAGGTTGACTTACATACACTTCTTCCTCCAAATCTCCATTCAGAAAGGCACTTTTGACATCCATTTGATAGACCTTGAAATTGGCATGGGCTGCATAGGCTAAGAAGATTCTGATGGCTTCAAGTCTTGCAACAGGAGCAAATGTTTCATCAAAATCTATCCCTTCTTGCTGACAATAGCCTTTAGCAACCAATCTTGCTTTGTTCCTTACTACTATGCCATTTTCATCCATCTTGTTTCTGAATACCCATTTGGTGTCTATTGGATTCTTTCCTTTAGGCTTGGGTACCAGCTTCCATACTTTATTCCTTTCAAATTGGTTTAGCTCCTCCTGCATAGCTAAAATCCAATCAGGATCTAATAAGGCTTCTTCTACCTTCTTTGGTTCTTCCTTAGACAGAAAGTTGCTGTATAGACATTCTTCTTGAGTTGCTCTCCTGGTTTGAACTCTGGAAGAAATATCACCAATAATCAGTTCAAAGGGGTGATCTTTTGTCCATTTTCTTGGTTGAGGTAGATTAGCCCTAGATGAAGAGACCTCAATGTTGTCTTGATGTGTGATTGAGTTTTGATTGCTAGAAACTCCCCCTGAGTTTGTGGATCTTTGATTTGAAATTGGGGTGCTTTCTATGGGTGATCTGCCTTGACTTCCTGCTCCTTTTGATAACCCGACGGATGGTGAATTTTGAGTACCGACGGATGAAGCAGGTTGTCTTCCGACGGATAATACAGATTGCCTTCCGAAGGATAAAGCATCATGTAACTCGACGGATGTTGAGTTTTGTGCTTCATTTGTAATAAATTTGTCTGCATTATCCTTAGACACTGTTTCTTGATCACTTTCATCATCACTTTCTTCACTGACCATCTCAAGATAGTCGAATTTGAGGCTCTCATGGTAATCTCCATCTTTTAGTCCTTCAATCTTTTTATCATCAAACACAACATGTATATATTCAACAACAATGTTGGTTCTTAGATTGTAGACTCTATATGCTTTACCAACAGCATATCCAACAAAAATTTCTTCATCTGCTTTAGCATCAAACTTCCCATTATGATCAGTTTGATTTCTCAGAATATAGCATTTACAGCCAAAGACATGAAGAAAGTTCAGAGTTGGCTTCTTGTTCTTGAACAATTGATAAGGTGTCTTGCATTTTGCTTGATTAAATAGAGAGATGTTCTGAGTGTAGCATGCAGTGTTGACAGCTTTAGCCCAGATGTATGATAGTAATTTTGATTCTTCAAGCATTGTCCTTGCAGCTTCAATAAGAGATCTATTCTTTCTTTCCACTACTCCATTCTGTTATGGAGTTCTTGCTGCTGAAAACTCATGCAGGATCCCATTTTCCTCACAGAATGCTCTCAAGACATAATTCTTGAACTCAGTTCCATTGTCACTCCTGATTCTTCTAACTTTGAAATCAGGATGATTGTTAACTTGCCTTATGTGATTGATGATGATTTTACTAGCTTCATCTTTGGACTTTAGGAAATAGGTCCAAGAGAACTTTGAGAAATCATCTACAATTACTAGGCAAAATCTTTTCTTTGAGATTGACAATACATTGACTGGTCCAAACAAATCCATGTGAAGCAGTTGCAGAGGTTCTTCAATTGCTGAATCAAGTTTCTTCCTGAATGATGCTTTAATTTGCTTCCCTTTTTGGCAGGCATCACACAGTCCATCCTTTGTAAACTCTACCAGAGGAATGCCTCTAACTAGCTCTTTCTTTACCAGCTCATTCATGGTCTTGAAGTTCAAATGGGATAGCTTCTTGTGCCATAGCCAACTTTCATCTTGACTTGCTTTACTGAGAAGGCAAGTTACAGATTCTGCTTTATTTGAGTTGAAGTCAGCTAGATACATATTTCCTCTTCTCACACCAGTGAGAACCACTTTGTTGTTTTGATTATTAATCACAACACAGGTTTCTTTGTTGAAGGTTACTGAGTTGCCTTTATCACAAAGCTGGCTGATACTCAACAGATTGTGTTTGAGACCATCCACTAAGGCAACCTCTTCAATGATGACATTGTCCTTTGAAATCAAGCCATATCCCACAGTATAACCTTTGCTGTCATCTCCAAAAGTGATACTTGGGCCAGCTCTCTCTTCAAACTCTGTGAGCAGGGTAGAATCACCAATCATGTGTCTTGAACAACCACTATCCAAGTACCAAAGATTCCTTCTATTTCCCTGCACACATCAAAATCAAATCAAGTTGATTTTGGTACCCAAGTTTCCTTGGGTCCTGCCTTGTTAGCTTTCTTCTTCTGTTTCTTAGGTTTTAACTCATTTGACTTAGGAATTTCAGATTCTTCCTTAGTCATTTGGGTTGGGCCTTTGAAACCACTAGATGCTACAGAATTATTATGCATGTTATGGTTAACAGGAAATGGCATGCTTGGTGCAAACATGTTATTCCAGTAAGGCATGCTAAATGGCATTTGAGGCATATTGTATGCAGCATAATATGGATTAGGTGCAAATGGCATATTAGCAAACTGTGCATTCATGTTCTGTGTAGGCATAGCATTAACAGGCATGGGAGGCATGGCATTCATGTTAGAGAATTGAGGCTGAACAGACATGGGAGTAGGCATGGCAGATTTGCAATTAACAGACAAATGATTTACACTACCATATTTGACACAGATTTTTCTAGGAGCATATTTGTCAGGTGTGTAGTTGTTATGTTTGTTAATCCCTACTTTACCATTTCTATTGTTTTTCCTTTTAGTTTCTGTTTTTACCTCTATCTTCTCAAGTCTGTCACTCAACTGTTTGACAGTCATGTGACCAACATTAGCCTTCTTCCCTTTCTTGGCTTGACTTGACTCCCCTGAAACAAAGTTCTTGGAAACAGACCCATACTTTTCATTTAGCTTGGTTAATTTGGCTTTACTAATGGGTTTGTTCACAGCCGACGGATGAGGATTTTTATCATTCGACGGATAACACATTTTGTTATCCGACGGATAGTCCTCATCATCCGTCGAGTCTACATCTGTCAGCAATCCATCTACCAAAATAGGTTCTAGTTTCTCCTTATTCTTTTTCCAGGCTTCATCACAAAAGGACTCAATTCCTTGAACCTTGGTGATTTGAGCATGAACATCTCTGGATGTTTTCCATGCTTTAATCACCTCCTGTTCACGATCGAGCTGGTTCTTTAAAATTTCTTCCTTTTTCAAGGACTCAGTTAATTCCTCCTTAGCAATTCTACACTCAATTTTTAGTTTCTCAAACTCAACAAATTGAGACTCAAGCACATTATTCCTCTCACTCAAAAATAAGTTGTTTTCTTTGATTTTAGCATTTTCTTTAGTGAGGGACTTAAGTGTAACACGCAAATGATACAATTCTGTAGACATGTCATTTATTGCATCATTACACTCAGCTTTAGATAAATGTGCAAGGTTTGTAGTAATTACCTGATTGCTTGAGGAACTTGTCTCTGTTTCATCAGACTTGGCCATAAGGGCTAGATTGACATAGCTGATCTCCTCATCTTCATCCAAACCATCAGCTGCCCAGTCATTCTCTTGTGTAATAAAAGCCCTTTCCTTCTGTTTGAGTAGATCAAAGTATTTTTGCTTATAATCCACAGACTCAAATCTCTTTTTACTGGAATCTGACTTTCTACACTCATTTGCAAAATGCCCTGCCAAGCCACATTTGAAACACTTGAATTTTGACTTATCCACCATGTTTCTATTTGGCTTGGCAGCTCCAAAGTTCTTCTTGAACTTGAGCTTGGCAAATCTTCTTGAAAGGAATGCTAGGTGCTCATCAATGTCCTCTATGTCATCTTGACTCAAAGAATCTTCACTTTCTGCAGCTAGCCCTTTACCCTTGCTTTCACAGTCCTTTGAAGTTGATTCCACAGCTTCCATCTTCACTTCCTTCTCCTTTTCCAGTTCAGCAACTAGTGCAATGGATCCTCCTTTCTTCTTTCCTCTCTCCATTCTTTCATCCTGCTCTATTTCAAGCTCATAGGTCTTCAGAATGCCATACAGTCTCTCCAAAGTAAATTCCTTATAATCTTGTGAGTTTCTCAATGAGACTGTCATTGGTTTCCATTCCTTTGGAAGAGATCTGAGAAATTTCATATTGGAGTCTTTAGTCTCATAGACTCTTCCATGCAATTTAAGAGCATTTAGTAGCTTTTGGAATCTACTAAAAATGTCAGTGAGTAACTCACTTTCTTTATTATGAAAATGCTCATATTGCTGAATCAGGAGCTGCATTTTATTTTCTCTTACTTCTCAGTACCATCACAGATTATCTGTATTGTATCCCAAACTTCCTTGGAAGTCTTGCAGTTGATGATGTTATCAAACATATCTGCATCAACACCATTGAACATAATGTTCATGGCCTTTTTATCTATCCTGACTTGTTCAAGATCAGGATCAGACCATTCATGCCTTGGCTTTGGAACTGATGGTTCATTTCCTGTTGCAGCTCTCATTGAAACATGAGGGCCTCTTTCTATGCAGTCCACATAGGCCTCATCTTGAGAAAGCATATGAAGATGTATCTTTACCTTCCAATGATGGTAATTATCTTTATCCAGAAAAGGAATCTTGACTCCAACATCTTTCTTGTTCATATTGCTGAATTATTTTGATCTTTAAACTCTTTGTAGATTAAGAGCTTGCTCTGATACCAATTGTTAGTCCCTTAACAATATAGCAAGAATTACATAAGGGGGGTTGAATGGAATTCTTTATCTTTTTCTTGACTTAAAAATGTTCAACTCGATTATTGATATATCTGTTTTGATTAGCACAATGCGGAATATAAACTTTAATGAATCAAAACAAGAGTAATTAAAAACAAGAGTCTTTAAAAACTTTCTGGTGGATTTAAACAATTTCACCAGAGATATATATTAATATATCGAGAGAACTCTGTGTGCAGAAATGCTCATAGCTACTTTTACAAGATAGAACAACTAAGAACACAGGAAATACTAAAGATAGTGCTTACAAAGATTTCTCTGTGTTTGTTTCTAAGCTAACTTAGTTTTCTTAGTTATTTTATATTTGCTACTCTCTTGGTTTATATATGTTACCAAGATTATAAAGTCAAAAGAACTAAATAAATATAAAATCTAACAGTCTTGATCTTTGCTGCTTTTCGTCCTCTATGACCCAGTTAATAGGCTTCCACAGTGTTTGTATCCAATCTCGACGGCTGTATGTCAGCTTTCACTGTTCAATTGATGTTTGAATCTTGATATTATCATCTGTCGACTTTCAGATCATCAGTCGATGACTTACTTGATCATCCGTCGACTGCTATTTTGAACATCCGTTAAAAGTCATTTGATCATCCGTCGAAGCTTTGTTAAGCATCCGTTGATAGCTATTTTGGCATTTGACTTCATTTCACTTATATAGAATTACAAGACATTGCTTATGTACAGTTAATCAACCTATTCTGCATATCTAGTTAAAGTCAACATGACTTATATGCTACTACAGATTCTATACAAAGGTGCATACAACACTGTGCTACAAACTTATCATCATATAAGCTACTCACTCGATGGATAATAAATTACTCATCCGTCGGTACTCAAACTGAGTTATCCGTCGGGACTATAATACTTATCCGTCGAGTGCTACATTATTTCACTAAGTAAAATCTACTTAGATGTTTTGTTTAGGTAATCATCAAGTTCACAACATATTCACAACATACCCCTTCCAGTGTAGGAAGAGAATGAACAATGCTGATCCACTTATGTTAGTTTAGGAATCTCTGGCCAGAGTGAATGAAATTAGAAAGGAGTTTCTAATTTACATTGAATAGAACTAAGCATAGTGAATGGGAAAGCAAGTGATTAAATAAGATAGGCTTGACACAAGTTCCATGCCTTGTATTTAATCGTGACATTGCAGGGTAGAAGGAATTAATTATACGGTAACTACTCACTGAATAGGTTCTTCGTATTTTAAGCAGTGAATTCGTATTATCCGGATAGTCGCGATATGCTGAGAAGTATCCCTCACGATGTAGAATAAATATGGTTAATTAATTAATCATATTTAATGAATTAGAGAATTTATATAAATAATGATAAAATAGTTTTATTATTATTTATTTCTACTACCGGCTTAATATTGAACCTACAGGGTCACACCATAAAAGAGAATGATTTAATGGTGGAGAAATTAATTAATAATGGCTGATAATTATTTATTTATGAAATAAATAATTAATTGGCAAATTTAATAATTGATTAAATGAGATTTAATTGATTATAAATTAATTAAGAATTTAATTTTTGGAAATTAAATCAAGTGAGAGAATTATTTCTTAAGTGTTTAGAAAAAGGATTAAAAATAAAAGGTGTTTTAATTATTAGTGAGAATAATAAAGGGTTAATAATAATAATATTTTATGGGAAAATTTTCAGCTGAAAATTTTCCCTATAAATATACTATTATAGACCCTATTTTTGCCTCAACCAAAAAGATTTAAAAAACCCTAATTCTCTCCATCTCCTCCTCCTTCATTATATCGTTTTCTTGGTGGATACCGGTGGAGTGCTTCACACTTGAGGAGCAGCTGCTAAGGATCTCCGTTCATCGTTTTTGGATCTTAAAGACCTCCATCTTTCCATTAACGTAAAGCTTCTTAAGGTAAACATACTGAACTACGAATTAAATATTATTTTTCGCATGGATCCTGTGGAGGGTTTCATTTTTTTTAAGATTTAAATTTACGTTTCTGTTGCATTTATGTGCTAAAAACCCTTCAATTATTGCATTTGACCTTTCAGGTAGTGATGAGGAAAAACTCTTTTGAATTTTGAGAGAGTTCAAATCGGCAATTGGATGGACGATAGCATATATCAAAGGAATCAACCCTTCTTATTGCATGCATAAAATTCTTCTAGAGGAAGGTAGCAAACCTACTGTTGAGCAACAAAGAAGGCTAAATCCTATCATGAAAGAAGTTGTGAAGAAGGAAATTCTTAAGTGGCTGGATGAATGGACCATCTATCCCATTTCTGACAGTTCTTGGGTGAGTCCAGTTCAGTGTGTACCAAAGAAAGGGGGTATCACCGTTGTTGCTAATGAGAAGAATGAGCATATTCCTACTCGAACAGTCACGGGGTGGAGAGTTTGCATGGATTATAGGAAGCTGAACAAGGCCACGAGAAAAGATCACTTCCCTCTGTCGTTTATTGATCAGATCTTGACAGATTGGTTGGGCATGAGTACTACTGTCTTCTGGATGGCTATTCGGGCTATAATCAGATTTGCATTGCTCCGGAAGATCAGGAAAAGACTACTTTCACTTGTCCATTTGGAACTTTCGCCTTTAGGAGAGTTTCTTTTGGTTTATGTGGGGCACCAGCCACATTTCAGAGATGTATGATGGCTATTTTCTCTGACATGATTGGTCAGAATGTGGAGGAGTTCATGGACGATTTTTCTGTGTTTGGTGATTCATTTGATGAGTGCTTGCAGAATCTTGGCGAAGTTTTTAAAAGGTGTGTTGAGACCAACTTGGTTCTCAACTAGGAGAATTGTCACTTTATGGTGAGACAGGGCATTATTCTTGGTCACAAGGTCTCTAGTAAGGGTCTTAAGGTGGACAAAGCCAAAATGGGGGTTATCGAAAATCTTCCTCCACCAATTTCTGTTAAGGGAGTTCGCAACTTTCTTGGTCATGCGGGCTTCTATAAGAGGTTCATTAAGGACTTCTCAAAAATTTCTAAACCTTTGTATAATCTTCTTGAGAAGGATGTCCCGTTCAAGTTTGATGACAAGTACCTAGCTGCTTTTGAGTTCTTGAAGAAGAGTTTAATCACGACACCCGTCATAACTGCACCAGATTGGAATGAACCTTATGAGATGATGTGCGATGCAAGTGACTATGCAGTTGGAGCAGTTCTTGGGCAGAGAAAGAACAACATATTTCATGTGGTCTACTACGCTAGTAAGACCCTCAATGGTGCTCAACTGAACTATACTACTAATGAAAAAGAACTTCTGGCTATTGTCTAAGGTTTTGAGAAGTTTCGATCTTATCTGCTTGGGACAAAGGTGACAGTTTTCACTGATCACGCTGTAATTTGATATCTCGTATCGAAGAAAGACTCAAATCCTAGATTGATTAGATGGGTTCTTTTGCTTCAGGAATTTGAATTGGAGATCAAGGACAGAAAAGGTACTAAGAATCAAGTCGTTGATCATCTCTCTCGTTTGAAAGATCCAAGTGCAACTTCACTGGATAAGACATTGATAAATGAGTCTTTTCCCGATGAGCACCTGTTTAGAGTGCAGGAGGAAGAACCGTGGTTTGCAGAAATTGTGAATTACCTTGTGAGTAATATCATGCCTCCCGACTTGCCGTACGCTCAAAGGAAGAAGTTTCTTCATGAGGTGAAGTGGTACATGTGGGATGAACCATATCTGTTTAGGCAAGGAACTGACCAAATCATCAGGAGATGTATTCCGTACAGCGAAACGGGGGGGATCTTGTGAGACTTTCATTCAACTATTTATGGAGCCCACTATGGTGGAGAGAAGACATCATCTCGTGTCCTTCAAGCGGGATTCTTCAGGCCTACATTTTTTAAGGATGCGCATCAATTTGTTTTGAAGTGTGATCGATGCCAGTGTGTGGGTAATATGTCCAAGAGGGATGAGATGCCTCTTAATGTGCTTCTCGAGGTTGAAGTCTTTGATGTTTGGGGAATCAACTTCATGAGGACGTTTGTCTCATCTTACAATAATCATTTTATCTTATTGGTGGTCAATTATGTGTCGAAATGGGTTGAAGTCAAGGCTTTGCCAACAAATGATGCGAAGGTAGTGCTTAATTTTCTTCATAAGCGGATATTCATAAGATTTGGGACTCCAAGAGTCATAATCAGTGATGATGGATCGCATTTTTACAATCGCAAATTCACTGCCATGATGCAAAGGTATAATGTGAATCATCACATTGCTACAACCTACCATCCTGAGACTAATGGTCAAGATGAGGTGTCTAACAGGGAGATCAAGCGTATCTTAGAGAAAGTTTTGGGTCCATCAAGGAAATATTTGTCTTTGAAGCTTGATGAAGCTGTTTGGGCATATGGAACAACATACAAGACTCTGTTGGGAATGTCGCTGTTTCAGTTGGTTTATGGTAAGGGGTGTCATTTGCCTGTGGAGCTCGAGCATAAAGCATATTGGGCTTTGAAGAAGTTGAATCTTGATTTGGATGCAGCTGGTAAGAAGAGAATGCTTCAATTAAATGAACTCGATGAATTTCGGCTTCAAGCTTATGAAAACAATAAAATGTACAAAGAGAAAGTCAATAGGTGGCACAATAGGGGTTTAGTGCTCAAGTCATCTGTGCCAGGACAACAAGTTCTGTTATTTAACTCTCGTCTCTGTCTTTTTCCTGGAAAATTGAAGGCGAGATGGTCAGGGCCTTTAATAATCAAAACTGTGTTTCCGCATGGAGCTGTGGAGATTTTTGAGAATGATCCAGACCAAGCGTTCAAAGTAAATGGTCAGAGAATGAAGCACTACTATGGGGATACTACAAACCGTGAAGTGGTTAGTGCCGTTTTATTGACTACTTGATCTCGAGATACTACGTCAAGCTAATGACGTAAACCAAGCTCTTCTTGGGAGGCAACCCAAGTATGTTGTACATTAGTAGATAGAGGAAGCAGAAAAAAAGAGAAAAACATAAAAAAATCAGAAAAACAAAAAATTTCAGTGCCAACTACAGTAGCACGGCGCGATCGCGCTTATCTAGCACGTGTGTAATATCTGGGACATGACGTGTAATTATTTTTTATCAATAAATAATTTTTATGTGATTTTTGGTGAATTATTTGATGGTTGGTGTGGTTATGTGGATGTTTATATGTGGTAAAGCCTAGGTATGTTAATTTTATTATGTCCAGAATAAAATATAGATAATTAAGATATTTTTCTGGTAATTTTTGGAGTATTATATAATTTTATATTGATTTATGAATTTATTAATTATTTTCTGAATAATTACAAAATTATTTTATAAAGCCAGGAATCGTCCAACCTCAACCGTTTTTACGTTTTTATTACCCGAAATGTTAGATATATTTGTGAGGTCATGTCTAATAATGATTTGTGTTTAGTTTTCAGATATTAACTAACAGGACAAATCAGGACTTAACTGGAAATCACTACTTATACTGAAGTCAAAACTTAAGATATCAGAACTTAAGTTATCAGAACTTAAGATATCAGAAGATATTTATCAGGAGATAATATCAGGACTTAAGAAGACATTCAGATGAGGAAGACGACTGATTGAAGGAAAGAAGATTAAGACAAACACAAGAAGAGATATGCATGGAGAAAAATTCTATGAAGAATAGAATACTTGGAAGAAAAGATAACTAGTTGATATATTTTAGGATGCAGACTTATGTTCGATATCAATTAGAAGTTTATCTTGTAACTGTGTGTCTATATAAACACAGCATAGGGTTTACACTATAAGTGTTATCATAATCGAGAATATTATTCATTGTAACCCTAGCAGCTCTCATGATATTTGTTCATCACTGAGAGAGAACGGTTCCATTGTAATACTGTTTTATTAATAAGATTATTTTGTGTTTCATACTTGTGTTCTTAATTCGATTTGATTGTACTAGAAACTGTATTCAACCCCCTTCTACAGTGTGTGTGACCTAACAAGTGGTATCAGAGCAGTCTGTTAACACATATACAGTAAAGACCAAAACAATCATGTTTGAAGAAGAGAAAACTCCAACCAAGCCCACCAAAACTGAAGAAACTCCAAAGACTCAAATCCATAATCGATATGAGACTATTAGGGTTCCCATACTGAAACCTTCTGAGTATCCCATATGGAAAGTGAGGATGACTATGTTTCTGGAAGCTACAGATCCAGAATACCTTGACAGAATTAATGAAGGTCCACATAAGCCAACCAAGCTCTCTGTTGTAGTTGCAGATCAGCCAGCACAGACTGTACCAAAGGAGAAAAGTGAGTATACAGCTGAAGATATCTCATCTATTGCCAAGGATGCAAAGGTAAGGCATTTGCTGCATAGTGCCATTGATAATGTCATGTCAAACAGGGTAATTAATTGCAAGACTATAAAGGAGATATGGGATGCCTTGGAGACAAGATGTCAGGGAACTGATTAAATTAAGAAGAACAGGAGGACTATACTTACTCAAGAGTATGAGCACTTTGACTCAAAACCTGATGAGTCATTAACTGGTTTATATGACAGATTTGTCAAACTCTTGAATGATCTATCACTGGTGGATAAAGAATATGATCTTGAAGATACTAATCTTAAATTCCTTTTAGCTCTTCCTGAAAGTTGGGATTTGAAGGCAACTGCTATAAGAGACAACTATGCTCTTGATGAAATTTATGGTATGCCCAAAACTCATGAACTTGAGATGGATCAAAGAAGCAAGAGGCATGGGAGAAATTCAAGAACAGTTGCTCTTAAGGCTGAGGAGAAATCTCCCAAAGTGGTTGTCTCAAAGAAAGGAAAAGGAAAGGCTCTCATCACAATGTCTGATACTGAGTCATCAAGTTCTGATAGTGATGAAGATTCAGAAACTGAAAGTCTATCTGAGATGGATGCTGATGAAGAGATGATGAAATTGTGTGCTCTTATGGTGAAGGGTATCACAAAGATAGACTACAGGAAATTCAGAAGGGGAAAGAAGTTTTCCAGGAAAAGTGGAAGTTCTGATAAGAAGGGATTCAGAAAATCTGAAGGCAAAGCTGGAAAGTCTGACAGAGGAGATTACTCAAATGTTAAATGCTACAATTGTGGTGAGAAAGGCCACATATCTCCTGATTGCAAGAAAGGAAAAGTTGACAAACGCAAGGCACTTGTCACAAAGAAGAAAAGCTGGACAGACACTTCAGATTCTGAGAATGAGGTGAACTATGCCCTGATGGAAAATGCTGATAGCAGTTCTGAAGCTACTAAGTTAAAGGTACCTCAAACAACTTATGATTTTCATACTGATGATATTACTGAGTTGAGATCTTATCTTAAAACCATATTCATTAGCTATAGAGATCAGACTTTAACATGTGATAGGTTAACTTCTAAAAATCTGGCTTTTAAGAAAAGGAATGACTATTTAGAAAAGGAATTACTTATGTTCCATCAAACTCAGAAAGAAAGAGATGATGCTTTTTATGTTAGAGATGAAGTTTTGAGTTGAACCAATCTCTAAAAACTAAGTTAGAAAAGGAAAGAGAGATTATCAGGACTTGGACTAACTCTGGCAGAACAACTCAGGATTTGTTAAGTAGTGGAAACTGGAAAGAGGGCTTAGGTTATGGAGATGATAAAAGTGAAACAGGAACTAAACAAATTAAGCCAACTATTGTTAAACAAACTACTAAGCCAAAGTTAAATCCTGTTAAGTTTGTAGCTAAATCTGTAAAGTCTGATTCTGAAAAGATGAAAGATACTGAGACGAAAGTTAAGGCAGAGTCAACTTCTGACAAATTGAAACAGGATAAGACAATTGAAGTTAATATAGGCTTAATGACAAAGAAGCAGCTTAAGTATAAGCTGAAAGAAATTAAGAATGTAAACAAGGTAAAGCCACCTAGGAAAAATATGAATGGAAAGGAAGGTGTGAATAAAAGCAATATTTTTATGCATGTTCCTAATGCTCCTAGAAAGAAATGCTATAACTATGGAAATTCTAACCATCTGGCTTCTTTTTGCAGGAAGAATAAGAATATAAACTCCTTACCTTCTAAGTCAGGAGTTAAGAGTCAGTCTGTTAGGTTTAAGCCACAAAATCCTTGTTTTCATTGTGGAAGTTTATGGCATTCAATTTATACTTGTAAGGAATATCATAGTTTGTACTATGATTATTATCAAATAAAACCTTCTTTGAAGAAAGTTAGCATTATTCCTTCTAGTGTAAGTTCTGATGCAAAGTCTGATACTGTAAATTCTGATAAGAAATATGTTAACATAAACTCTGATGTTAAATCCGCTGCAAATGTTAACAAACTTAATAAGGCCAAAGGATCCAAGCAAGTCTGGGTCCTTAAAACTAATCATTAGTGGTCTTTGTGATTGCAGGGCAACAGGAAAAACATCCTTGTTCTGGACAGTGGATGTTCAGGACATATGACTGGAAATAAAGCCCTGCTATCAGACTTTGTGGAGAAAGCTGGCCCAGGAGTTTCTTATTGAGATGGCAACATGGGAAAAACTCTGGGATATGGCAATATCAATCTTGGGAATGTCATCATTGAAAAAGTAGCTCTAGTCTCAGGACTTAAACACAATCTGCTGAGTGTTAGTCAAATCTATGACAGAGGTTATCATGTGGATTTCTTTGAAGAACACTGTGAAGTTGAAAGCAAATCTACAGGCAAAGTTGTTCGAAAGGGATACAGGCATGGTTACATTTATGAAGCTAAGCTTTCAACAAGTTCTGATGGTTCTGCAATTTGTCTGTTAAGTAGAGCATCAATTGAAGAAAGCTGGGATTGGTACAAGAAACTCTCTCATTTAAATTTCAACAATATAAATGAACTAGTCAAGAAAGATCTTGTGAGAGGACTGCCAAAATCAGTATTTGCTCCTGATGGCCTTTGTGATTCATGTCAAAAGGCAAAACAAAGAAAATCTGCATTCAAGAGCAAGACTGAATCTCCAATGCTTGAGCCTTATCACCTACTACATGTTGATCTATTTGGTCCAGTGAATGTCATGTCTATTGCAAAAAAGAAATATCCTATGGTCATAGTAGATGAGTTTACCAGATACACATGGGTGTATTTCTTGCACACAAAAAGTGAAACTGCATCTATCTTGATTGATCATGTCAAACAAATGGATAAGTTGGTTAAAGACTCTGTGAAAATTATAAGAAGTGATAATGGTACTGAGTTCAAGAATTTGATCATGGAAGAGTTCTGCAAAGACCATGGAATCAAGCAGGAATTTTCTGCTCCAGGAACTCCACAGCAAAATGGAGTTGTTGAAAGAAAGAATAGAACTCTTATTGAGGCTGCACGAACTATGCTTGATGAAGCAAAATTACCAACCTACTTTTGGGCTGAAGCTGTGCAGAGTGCTTGTTTTACTCAGAATGCAACACTTATCAATAAGCATGGAAAGACACCATATGAGATGGTGAAGAAAAAGAAGCCAAATCTGAAGTACTTTCATGTATTTGGATGCAAGTGTTTTGTTCTTAAGACTCATCCTGAACAGCTATCTAAATTTGAACTAAAAGCTGATGAAGGAATTTTTGTTGGATATCCACTTTCCACAAAAGCCTTCAGAGTCTACAATTTAAGAACAAGGGTTGTCATGGAATTTATCAATGTCTCTTTTGATGATAAGAAGATTACTGGTCTTGAAGATTTCAATGATCATGATCAACTGAGATTTGAGAATGAAGCTTTAAATTCTGATTCTTTAAATTCTGATAGTCTAAATCCTGATACTATAAACTCTGATGGGTTAAAATATGATGTTATTGAAACTGTGGTGACTACGCCAAAGGAAAATGCACATGTGCAGGGGGAGTATATTAAAGATCCAACCACATCTCAAGAAGCATCAGAACCTAGAACATGTTCTTCAAGTTCTGATTCGTCAAGTTCTGATGGGCCAAGTTCTGATAATTCTGGAAACTCAAATTCTGATTCATCAAGGTCTGATGGGCCAAGTTCTGATAATTCTGGAAACCCAAATTCTGAAGGATCCAACACAGAGAGCATAATTTCAGGGGGAGCATCAGAAAATGTTGATGGAGACAGCATAGATCATGGGGGAGCATCCAGTTCTAGATATAATCTTCCATCTGCAAGGAAGTGGACTAAAGCACATACACCTGACTTGATTATTGGAGATCCTGAAGCAGGTATTAGAACTAGAACAACAACATCTAATGAATGTCTCTATCATTCTTTTCTTTCTCAGGCTAAACCAAAGAAAGTGGAAGAAGCTCTTCAAGATGCTGATTGGGTGCAAGCAATGCAGGAAGAGTTAAATGAATTTGAAAGAAATAAAGTCTGGACCCTAGTGCCAAGACTAAAAAACAGATCTATTGTTGGTACAAAATGGGTGTTCAGAAATAAAACTGATAGTGATGGCATAATTACAAGGAATAAAGCAAGGCTGGTTGCAAAAGGATATTCTCAACAAGAGGAAATTGATTATGATGAAACATTTACACCAGTTGCTATATTGGAAGCCATAAGGATATTTTTGGCTTATGCTGCTCACAAAAAGTTTACAGTCTTTCAAATGGATGTAAAAAGTGCTTTTCTTAATGGAGAATTGGAAGAAGAAGTATATGTTGAACAACCTCCAGGTTTTGTAGATTCAAAATTTCCTCATCATGTCTACAGACTTGATAAGGCACTTTATGGCCTTAAGCAAGCTCCAAGAGCATGGTATGAGACATTAGCTCAGTTTCTTTTGGAAAGTAAATTTAACAGAGGGACTATTGACAAAACTTTATTCTATCTCAACCATGGAAAGGACTTACTTTTGGTGCAGATATTTATTGACGATATCATTTTTGGTTCTACAAATGACAAAATTTGTAAAAAGGATTGCCAAGATAATGCAGTCAAGATATCAAATGAGTATGATGGGAGAACTTAGCTATTTTTTGGGCCTTCAAGTCAAGCAGAATGAAGAAGGAACTTTTATTTGTCAATCTAAGTACACCAGAAATTTGTTGAAGAAATTTGGAATGCAAGACTGTTCAAGTGCATCCACTCCTATGGCCACTGTAACAAAATTGGATAAGGATACCGGTACATCAGTAGATATTACTGATTACAGAGGTATGATTGGCTCATTAATCTATCTAACTACAAGTAGACCTGATATCATGTATGCTACCTATTTTTGTGCAAGATTTCAAGCAGATCTAAGAGAAACTCACTTAACAGTTGTGAAAAGAATTTTCAAGTATCTTAAGGGTACAGCTGATCTGGGATTGTGGTATCCTAGGGAATCAGACTTTAAGCTAATAGGTTACTCAGATGCAGATTTTGCAGGGTGCAAAATTGACAGGAAAAGCACAAGTGGAAGCTGCCAATTTCTTGGAGGCAGATTGGTTTCTTGGTTTAGCAAGAAACAAAAGTCAATTTCCATATTAACTGTAGAAGTAGAGTACATTCCTGCAGGAAGCTGTTGTGCACAGATTCTTTGGATGAAGAATCAGTTACTAGATTATGGGTTAGAATTTTCTAAAATTCCTATTTACTATGATAATCAAAGTGCTATTGCTATGATAGGTAATCCAGTTCAACACTCAATGACAAAGCACATCAGCATAAGGTACCATTTTATAAGGGAACATGTGATGGAAGGTACAGTGGAATTGCATTTTTTCTAACAGATCAACAACTAGCAGATATCTTCACAAAACCACTATGTGAAGCTACTTTTACAAGATTGGTAAATGAACTTGGAATGGTTTCAGGTTCTTTCTCTAAATCTGTTTAGTTTATGATCTGATACATCAGACTTTATCATCAATATTTACAGATTTTACTCTCTTTATGTAATCTGTGCTTAAATTGAAATTTACCTAAGTGCTGATTGTTGTCTGATGTGAATTTCTAAACTCTGATAGTGATATGAATGTTTTTGTGACTATTCAATCCAATGAGGATAACTGTGCTAGATACTGACCTAGTAATCTCTACTATACTAAATATCCCATATTTGAAGTAATTGTTTATGTGGAAATCTTTTGACACAAGAAAATTTTGATGTTAAGCTTAGTTAGGTTTACTTTGTGTATCTCATTACTAAGTCAAAAACTAGAATGGTGCTTCTTATCTGTTAAGTTCTGATGTTTGTAAATCTTATGGATGTACTAAGTGCTGATAAGCCTCACTTATCAAAAGAAAAAGAAAAGAAAAAGAAATAAAAATCAGGTACTCCTTTGAGATCTAGAGAAAAATATATGTGGAAGGGAAGACCCGAGTGCATTGCTGGTATTAAGTAATCTGCATTAGAAAAGCAAAATAAAATTATCTTGGTGACTTTTCACATTCTCTGATTACTGGAGAAATACTCTGATAACAACATAAATTCTGATAAGCAGTCATGACTCACTTACACTGAGAAGCCGCTATAAAAAGGAATTTCAAAAGATGCATAAAATGAGCACAAAATAGTTGAGGTGGACTCATGCATGAACTCATTCTGTAGTGGACTTCAGACTAATAACAGATTTTAAGCAAAGTTCTTAGTTATGCCTTATTTCTAAGATGTACTGAAGTGAATCAGACTTTACTCTTTATCTAATATTTAGCTTAAAGCACACACTTACACTCCATATGAATGATGAAAATTACTATAGTGATCAATATTGTTTTAGATGAATCGTTTAAGTGTTAGTTGCATAAATTCTGAGGACAAGTTCTGATGGAAGTTCTGATGATTAAGTTCTGTTGAAACCATATCAGTATTTGTGTGAAGAATTACAGAAATAAACATTCACTTTTTGAGTAAAGAAGCCATATTCTGATGACTTTTAAATTCTAATAATAATCAAGTTCTGATGCTTACGTGGAAGTATTTATTTACTTGATTTATTTTTAAGTCAATACTTGAATGGTTATATTTTATCAGAATATTGGATTGCGTGAGATAAAGCAGTCATAATCATTTGTTTCGTGGGAACAATTTTTTTTTTTGGAAAACACTGAATGTGCATAGTAATCATTACTTATTTCTCATGCTCATTAACTTTTGTTTTAACTGCTGCATGCCTGAGAGGTGTAACGTCTGTTCCACTTCTCCATAAATGTTGTCACGTGGGGTGTCTAAGTAAAAGAGATAAAAGATTTTCAAATCTTTTATTTACATTTCAATTCTATTCACTCTCTCTCTTTTTCATATTCTCCCATATTTTCTGACGGTTTACTATACAAACATTTTATCAAACACTTTTCAGGCATTCTAAATTCTCACTCGTTTTTAATGGAACCCAAGGATATAATCTTTGATGGAGCAAAGTTCATCCCCAACAACTATGTTTCCATTCTCCGTAAGAGTGAAGCTCCTTCGGAATTTCATTTTATTCAGGATTTCTTATCTCATAGTGAAATTGGGTTCGCATTGACATAGCCATCCAGTATATCTGGAACTCAAGTTCTGACATTCTGGCGTACTGGACATTATGATGATGATGGTAAGCATGGGACTCCAAGCATCGTATTTATAGCAAATGAGGTTGAGTATGTTGTTACTCCAGGAGCAGTTCGTAAAGCTCTACACCTACCTGAATCATGTCAATTCAGTTCTGCTGTGGAGGAGCCCTTGCTACAACAAATGATGGCTAATCTTGGGTATGAACGGATTTTGGCTAAGTTGGGTCAACTCAAACACCCATATATTCAAAAGGAATGGAGCTTCTTCTTCGATTGCATCACGAAGACGTTTGCCAACAAATGCTCAAATTTTGATGCCATTCCTATTCTGACACAACAAATTGGGTATGCACTCCTAAACCAATCTTATTTTGATTATGCAAAGACTGTGTTATGTTTTATAGGAGATAGAATGAAAGAGGACAGGAATGTAGTTTACTTTGCTAGATTCTGTCAGTTAATTTACAATTACTGTACAGAAGATGAACCAAAACTAGCAGGTGAACTCATAAAACCTTTTAGTTTAGCAAAGAGGGCTTTTACTGATCTTTTCACTGCTGACAACAAGAAGAGAGTTTTGAGACCTTTACAAATCCCTTTATCAGTAAAGCAAGCTCTGGTAAATGCTGATGTTGCTACCTATTCATTGCTATATCCTGATGTCCAACCCACCAACACACAACAGCCACCGGAACCAACCATCACTCGACCACAGCAACCACAAACATCAGTACATACCACTCAACCATCAGCACCTACAGTGAAGCCTTCTTCTTCTAGGGCAAAGAGGACAAAGACTATACCTCAGACACAACAGAAAAGAAGAAAGATAATTTTAAGAGATGAGTTTGATGATGAGGAGGTACAGGTTCAACCATCAGAACTTGTTGCTAAAGTAGCTGCGAAGGTCTCTTCTCAGAAAGTTCAGGAAACTGGGAGTTCTAGGCCACTCAAATGGCTTAGAAAGATAAATTCTGATGACAAAGCTTCCAAAGTCTCTCCACCCTTGAAGAGATGGAAGAAACAAAGAGCTAACAGGGACACGGTTGAGTCAGATTCAGAGGATGTGGAAGCAACAGCTAAGGAAAGGGATCGGGAATATCTGATCTCAAAGGAGCCAATTATGATTGAATCCCTTCCTTCTACACAACCAAAATTTGCTGAAGCCACTGAATCTACACCGCCACTGTCACCAATTCAAGCTGAAGACACTGCTCAAGACAGAGTGCCTACACCTCCTGTGTCTCCTATCATTGAACAAGTACATGCTGAAGACCCAGGTACAAGTGCTGAAATAGATATTCACAACTTGGTTGTGCCTGAGATTCTATACTTAGAAGCTCCAACCATTCCTCAATACACTACACCAACAACACCAATTTTAGAATGTTAATCTCAATGCAGATATTCCAACAACACCTCTTCTGAATCTTGATGATGAAGAATAGCTATTACGTGAGCATCAGAATTTGGATGTTGATCAGAACTTAGAGGATGATTTTGAAACCTCTATAGCCTCACACACTATCATTTTATCAGAGGAAGTTGTTTCTGCAGGCTTTGTAAGTTCTGATGCTGCAAATGTTGACACTACTGGTGAAGCTGCTATAAATGAAAATGCTGATGCAACTGGTCCTTCTAGACATGCTCCTCTACAAGCAGTTAATAAAGCTGATTTGATTAAGAATTTTATGAGAGGGGATGCACCAGTACCTTGGAGTGAAACTCCAAGAGGAAAGGAATGGATCAAGGAGTGGAACAAAGTTGATTTTGTTCCTACTACAAAAATTCTTGCTGAGCACCTGGCTAAAGCTGATGAGATGCTAATGAATAATGATTTCAAAGCACAGCTCAGAGTTACTGCATTGAGTACAAGGCACCTTCAAGGTCAACACTCAATAACTCAAGCCAAGGTGAACAAAATTTAAGAAACTCTGATTCAGCAAGACATGAATGTCAAATTGGAAAAGAACAGGTTTTTTAAACCAGCCTTTAACCGTATTGGGTATATTGAGAAAGCTCGGGAGAAACAGCAAGTTCAGATTGCTGAAGTACTGAAGAATCAAGCTTCTCAACAAGTTCAACTAAATGAAATCCAATCTTCAGTGGAATTACTTGTAATAATCCCAATTTTTGGGAAATTTTTGAAACCCTTATGAATAGTGTTTTTGCTGAATGAGAAAACTTTTCATGCCACACTATGTAGGGGTTCTGATATGGATATTCTGAGATTTTATTAGTACTTTATATGGGATATAAGTGTATGTAAAGATCGTCAGAATCCAAATCCGAACACTTTGATTTTTCCCGGAAATCCAATGGATACGGAAAGAATTGAGTATAAGGTAACATGATAAAAAGGATTTAAATTAAAGGATTATAAGAGAGGATCATAAAAGGAATACAATATATTGAGAAAGGTTAAGGGAACCTAAGTAATAAGATCCCGGGTATGATCCCTCAAACGATAAACGAGAACGAAAGATAAGCGAACCGTAAAACAAATAAGTGACCAAGAGACAAGCTTGTACAAGAAGCCAGGGATTGTGACATCATCAAACCACAAGGTGTGGACAAGTGGGAGCATTATGACATGTGCAAGGTGACACAAGCATGACATGGGAAGGAAGGAGGTGTGGTGGCTTTTTAACCACACAAATTCAAGGGTAACAAGGTAATTAACTAAATCAAACACAAAAACAAGCCAACCAAGCCAAGCAAAATCATTTTCATCAAAATCAAAAAGAAACCAAGGCATTGTTCTTCATGCTCTCGGCCAAAACAGAACCAGCACACTAAAACTGCTGTATCTCCTTCATTTCTCACTCAAATATTGTGTTCTATAGCTCATTGGAAAGGTATTGAGATGACCTACAACTCTTGTTCACAAGTCTCATCCAAATAATCATGGTAAGACCCTCATTTTTACAGTTCTTTAAATCGGACTTTTAGAAACTTCAAAGCCTAACTTTGTGTTCTTGATTTCTTTGGAAAGATCAAGCTTGTAGGAGGCTCCCTAAGGCTTCCTAGCAACTTAACACCTCCCAAGGAAGGTATAAACTTCAAACCCTAGCCTTTACTTTATTTGTTAGTAAGTTTAATGGTTGGTGTTGTGAAATGAGAAGCATGGATTGTGATTATTAGTAGTTTGGTTTGATTTGGAAGTGTTTTGGTAATTGAAGCTTGATTATAGTTCATAGGTCTTGATTGTGGTTGTTTGAGTTGAAAACCTTGGAGATTATGGACTGATGTGGTATGGTTTAGGTGAAGTTTTGTTGTATTGATGGTTATGAGTTGGTTGGTGGTTAATTGGAGTAGTTTAAACATTGGTAATCGCGTAAATATAGCCGTCGTAACGTCCGATTTTCTTTGGACTGTTTTTGTGCATAACATTAGGACCCGAGAACCCCTGCTAGATTATGACCACTGCCATTTTTAGATAGCTCATGTTACGAGCTTCGTTTTGATATGTAGTTCGTTCGATTCCGATGCACGGTTTAGGAGAAATGACCGTTTCAAGTAACGGC
Organism: Apium graveolens; assembly: GCF_009905375.1. Taxonomy (NCBI): domain Eukaryota; kingdom Viridiplantae; phylum Streptophyta; class Magnoliopsida; order Apiales; family Apiaceae; genus Apium; species Apium graveolens. The sequence goes on from NC_133653.1 coordinate 156,243,838, forward strand.
GTTTCGCGAACGAAACTTTTCCCCTCGCCTTACTTTGAAACATAGGTTAAAGACCGAAAAGGGTTAATTAATGTATGAAACATTTATGGTAAGTGTGTTAGGCAGTTGGTAAGACACTCGCGAAGGAATCGCCTTAAAACGCGTAAAGGTTAAATTATTAAAAATGGTGGAGCCGAGGGTACTCGAGTGACTTAAGAGAATCAGTAAGCGCAAAACAAGCGTTAGAGTCTAAGTTAGTTAAAGTATAGATTTACAAGTGACTTTGGTTTAATTCCAACTTACTTGTTGTTTATAGGTTACCAGACTCGTCCCGAGCCATTCGTAACCCCAGTCGCTCAGGCAAGTTTTCTACCCGTATAACTGTTGTTGTGATGTATATGTGTATATGCATGATCTTGCGATAAATGCATATTGGTTATTAGCAAATTCTTGCGATATATTGTAGCATGTGATATGGTATATATGCATGCCTGTTTCATATTCTTGATTTATATATCTGTTGGTTCAAATGCTTATAGTTGCATAATACCTATGCTAGAGATAAGCGGTATTCGAGTTTACCCTTAGTATAGGGGATCAAAAGGGTGAACATATTTCTAAACCGGGAGGCGAGGCTCCCGAGTATAATATATATATTTATATATATATATATATTGATATAGTTTTTAAAACTATTAATCGAATAAGGTTTATTCGATAACTTTATTTTATTTAATGAATATTATTACGAATATTCATTCGAGGGCTTATGACTCAGTTTATTTTATTATTTGAATATTATTTGAATATTCATTCGAGGGCTTATGACTCAGTTTATTTTATTATTTGAATATTATTTGAATATTCATTCGAGGGCTTATGACTCAGTTTATTTTATTATTTGAATATTATTTGAATATTCATTCGAGGGCTTATGACTCAGTTTATTTTATTATTTGAATATTATTTGAATATTCATTCGAGGGCTTATGACTCAGTTTATATTATTTAATGAATATTACTTGGATATTCATTTGAGGATGTATGACTCCTTTATTTTATTTAATGAATATTATTTATAATATTCATTCGAGGTATTATGACTCCGCTTATTACTGAAATATATTCTTTATTTTATTAAAGAATAAGGTGTTAATAATCAAACTTATTTTCGATTATTCAAATAAAGATAATACTTTCATATAAGTGTATCTTTGGTTATTTAATACTCGTTTCAAGTATAAGTTTTAAAACTTCTACTTCAATTATTTTTATAAAGATTATTCTTTATGGGAATATTATTTAAATAATAATATTCAGATATTTTCTAATATATCGGGACTGATTTATTTCATTAAATCAGCTTTACTCCAAACATTCTTAAAAATGTTTTCGAGTCTTCAAAATGATTTTAAAAGTTAGAGCGGATCCCAAAACTCGTTTTCCGATTTAAGATCTTCCTTTCGAAGGAGACTTGAATATTCGCTCAAAAATCTTGGGGATCCGGCTCTGTGGTGTATTTTATATTCGCAACATGGTTGCTGTTTTGAGAAAACAATTTGATTACTTGCCCAATGTTCGGGAGGTAAGTCCATCTGATTGAGTCGGCATAAGCGACAGGCCGGGGTACGGTCTATGAAAGTGTAAGTGGCTGGGTGGCAGTCCATCAACGCGTGAGTGGCCGGGTAACGGTCTAGCGCGAGGTCCTAATGCGGCCAGGGTGATGACCGGTGAGGAATTCATCCATCTACAGTAGAAAAGGTTACTTATTGGTATCTTTGCCTGATCAGCAAGATATCTGGTTTATGCCAAAATTCTTTTCCTTTCCAAAATTCATTGGATGTTTCAAACTCTGTTCATACTTTACACAACAGAGGTTCCAGGAAATGTTTAAGAGATATATGTATGTGGATATATATATATCGGGACTAAATAAAGTATCTCGTAACTTTATTTCATTCAATAATATTTCAAAGATTGAATCTATTCAAATCTTGTCTTGTAGTCTCATCTATGTGATGAACTTTTGAAACTGATTATAACTTGAACGGTGGTAGTTCAAGTAGTATTGGGAAAGATATAAGTATATTGGGGTATTTGGTAACCTCATCTTTTAAACTTATATCTAATTAATAATTGTCTTATGAATGACAAAGATTTTCAGAAAAACGTTGAGACAAGGTTAGATATATGAGATCACCTTGCAACGATATTTTTTTTATACAGTTATACACTGGGACTTTGTGTATATTATGCATGGAAGAGGACTTCCAATATTTTGAAAAGTATATATGTATATATACTGAATATTTTGCGACTTCATCGCATTAAGATATCAAACTTGGTTCATTTCTTTTGACCAAGACTTTCATGAGTATTATGAGTAGGCTCATATATTGTAAATCATTATACATATTATTTTGGTGGGCTTGCTGCTCACCCTTGCTTTATTTCTTCATCACACAACAACAGTTAGGAAAGATGGCCAGACTCCAGCAGACCCAGCGCAAGCGCGTGGGAAGCGTCCCGCGTCTTCCCGTTGATGTTGTAGCTGCTATAGCTGTAGAGGTAGATCTATTGTAGATCAGACCATCTACTTTTGAGAATCAATTATGTATAATTATAACTTGTGGCAGATAATGGCAATTAACTGTAAATTTATCAAGTAATCATTTTGGGTTGTAATAACTTTTAAATTGTGGATTCAAAGACTTGTACTTATTTAAATTTCATCTCTGAGACTATAACGGGTTGTGGTGTGTGTTAGTGTGGGGTCACAGCATAAGGTTATTTATTATTAATTAAGTGAAGTGATATTGTGGAAAGAAAGACCGTGACGACCCGGATCCCCGACCCCGGATCTGGGGGTGTTACAGAAATGGTATCAGAGCTAAGCGTTATAAACCTCAGAGATGATGGGACGTTAAGATAATAAATTCACTAAGATAATAAGAACTCTTGCCAAGTTCATAGTCGGACTACCTAACGTAGTACTGACAGTTAAAACCCTTATGGGAACCCTTATAAATGTAGCGATAGAAGCGTAGTTCGTTATCGTATATGGTAGCGGGACTCCGAACCCTGAAGTTGAGGAACATCAACGCGATGATGTTTTATTATTTATTGGGGATCAGATTATGGATCCGATAGAGCGTCCTAACGCGGGACCGGATGATGTTGATATTGAGGATGTAGCGGTTGAGGATGTTGTCCTAGAAGGGATAGTTGCTGAGGAGGATCCCATGGAGGATCCTGACAAGAATGAATAAAGGACCACTGAGGAATTGATGACCATGGTTAGGGAAACTACCAGAGGTAGGATTGGCCGGTCACTACCGGAGGTTCGTTCAAGTTGTAAAGATAGTAGCCGCTTTAACGCGGCTTACTCGTAAGACTGAGAAGTTCGAATGGACAGAGAAATGCGAGAACAGCTTTCAAGAACTGAAGCAGAGGTTGGTGATGGCCCCTATGTTGGCGTTGCCGGATGGAAAAAGGAGATTTTGTGATTTGTAAGTGACGCTTCGCATAAGGAATTAGGGTGCTTCTTAGCACAGCAAGATAATCGCGTCTGCGTCAAGACAATTAAGGTAATATGAAATTCGATATCCCCGCCCATGAGCTTAGGCTCGTGGCAATAGTTTTACCCTAAAGATTGGAGGCACTACTTGTATGGAGAGAAGTGCGAGAATTACCTAAGCCATAAGTGCTCTAGTACATTCTTACATAGAAAGAGCTCAACATACGCCAGAGGAGGCGGTTAGAGCTAATCAAGAATTATGATTGGGAGATTCTTTATCATTCGGGGAAAGCCAATATGGTGGCTGATGCCCTTAGTAAAAAGGAGAGACTCAAGATGATAATGTCTTTTGGAGAGTTTATAAGAGATTTTGAGAAAATGGAAATAGTAGTGAAGGTAACCGGAGCCGGTACCGAAAAGCTGTTTGAGATAGCAATACAGCCCGAATTATTGGAAAGGAACATATTGTGCCAGAAAAAGTGATGAATGAAGGCAGAGAGCCAACAAATAGATATGAGATTAATACCGAGAGAGATGATAAGGGAATAATGAGGTATTCCTATAGAATTTGGGTTCCAAATGTTTAAGAGCTTAAAGATGAAATCTTAGATGAAAGCTAGTTTGAGGAATAAGAGTTAGAGCAAACCCTGAATGTGATAGTCAGGGAGAACGCCATCAAGATAGAAGGAACCCATAACATAATGAAGTGGAAAATGAGGATTTTAACGTACAAGATAACCCCAAGTATGGGAGAAGGATGAAACATTCCATACTAAGGAAACGGAAAGTCGAGTAAGGAAAGGAGACCCGAGACGGTACTCCTATACGGCAATTCATGGACCTGTCTAAAGAGAACTTAGACTATTATCCCCAACCACCACCCTGAGGGGACAATGCGGCAGGAAATTCTTTCATGGCCTTTAAATCGTTAAGCTCTCAGAGTTCCAAGGAACAGGTTGACCTAGTCGAGGCAAGAGCCTGGCTAAAGGAAATATAGGAATCATTTGAGATTCTAAATGATTGACGAATCACAAAAGACTGTTTTTATCACTCACCCTCCTAAGAGAGAGACCACCTGCTGGTGAAAGACCAAGAAAGGCACGGAGCCAGAGGTTATAATAAACTGATTTAAGTTCAGTCAATTGTTTTAGGAAAGTACTTCCCAAGGTTATGGAGATAGTGTAAAAGCTTTAGAGACAGAACAAAGGCAGACGAGTATGATGAATTATGAATCTAAGTTGTAAAAGTTATCAAGATTCGTTCTGAGGACATGAATCCAGAATGACGGGATGTTTGAAATCAATGCTTATGTTGTGTTGGTTCATGAAATAACGATAAGAGAAAGGAATATAAAGGCAAGAGAGTTTGAGGAATGATAAGGGAGTTGGGTATGAGGAAACCCTAAAGACTCGTAGAAATAGAAATAGAAGAGTATGTAATCATCAGGATGAGGGTGATTCACCATGAGTTAAAATTGATGGTTGAAGGCATAAGAGTTATGTATATTTTATCCCCTTTAAGTTGGGAGGATTCGAGGAAAACCTTGAGATAGTTCGAAGGATAAATAATGAGACGCGGATAGACTGAGAAGACAAGAAAGTAAGAAATTAGGAAAATTGGATGAAGGAAGTGACCTTCAAGAATGTGAAGTGTAAGACCGGTGGCTTGATACCCAGAAAGGGAGACGCCAGGTATGAAAGACATCCCAACATTGAGGTGACTGTTGAGATAAACAACAAAAGTAAATAAGCAATTATTAAGAAGAAGTTCACGTTGAACACGACCAATATTCTCCAGAACATCCTTGTTATCGTTACCAAATTCGGCGAGTCAAGCGGACAACCGTTGTTATCTTTTGGAGGCCATATTGATTGACCCCATTTTGAATACATATGTCATTGTGAAATTAGGCATATACTATCGAGGTGGGAATGATTGAATAAGACACCCTTATCAGGGATATATGACTTGATTTATCCATGGAAGGATGCAGGTACCTTTTAAAGGTGGAATTAAGGATAGAACATCGGTAACTTAAAATGAATCCTAGGGGAATGCATAAAGGTTGGCATTTCACCCTTAATAGGGACAGTATGAGTTTTGACAGAATGATTGGGAAAGGGTTAAGGTAACAACAACCTTTAAGAATCAGTGGAGAAATTTTTCAGAAGTATATAGACAATGATTATGGTATTAATAAACGGTATCTTGATATGCCCTGTATCTAGGGAATACAGGAGGAACGATTGAAGGATAACCTTAGAGGTTTTACAAGGAGAAAGGTAATATTCAAAATTCTCAAGAATAGAAATGTTGATAAAGGAAATATGACGTAATTATAATGTTGCCAAGTGGGGCACGTGTTAAACCATGAGAAAGTATGGATCGAACCAGTAATGGTCGAAATTGTTCAGGGCAATTAGGACTTAAGATAAAAAATGTTCTAAGTATGATTGAGAGTCAGTCTTGGCAGTGATTAGCCTCTAAAGATTGAGGCAATAACTTATGGAAAAATGGTGATATTTTTTTTTCTTTTCTTTCCCATCTGATTTTAAGGAAAACATCTTCACTCAAGCAGTGATCGGAAATGAGGTAGAAAATTTATTTGGAGTGGTTAAAATGACATTGACTGTAAGGAAATTTTACTATCAGGAAAGGCCAAAGAGGTGGCCGACACTTTAAGGGTAAGAGGATAATTATAGGCGCGTGTGCCAAAAGAATACAGTGATGATGGTTAAAAATGTGAAGGTTGAATTATGGTTTGGAAGATTGACATTCCTTTTGATGACTGTGTAATACCCAACCGTAATAGTAGTTGGTAAAGGTTTAATTCGTGTAATCGCCATGAACGGGCTATCTATCTTAGAAGGTACTATCTTGAGAATGAGCCTGGACCATGTTTCAAAAGGACTAAACGAACCTTTGAGTAAGTCTTCTATTTAAGGCATATGATAAAGAATGGTATTAACCTGCTATCGTTGCTTTGATTGAAACTCTTCTACAATTTTATCTGCTACATGTCATGTATGTATGTCAGAATCAGGAGTGTACTCCATGAATCATGAATGGTGATTATGTTACCTCCTTAGAAGGATTTGATACGACATGTATGGACTCCGTATGGTTAGCTATTAAGACTTCATGGAAAATGAATGACTACAGTGGGTCAGTGGTGGACCATAGTAAGGCAGCAATGATTCTGCGAGTAGTGAGCTGATTACAACCATGAGAGTTGTATTGGAATGGGTGTTGAGATTGAGTACCCCTAATCGGGTCGTGGTAGTGTATAAGTTATCATTGATAGACTAATTAAGTAGAGTATCTACCTAGTGAATAATTATTCTTTCTTATCAATAGAGAGTCGTATTATTATACGAGGAAGGTTGCGGTGCGAGCATAGAATCCTAGTAACGGTGATATATAGAATGAGATCCCAAATTCGATTTTCGATATCGAGGGAGTTTCAAAGGTGATTGTGTATAAGCTCGAGGAAGAGCATGGGTCCATAGAATGATGGACGGGATAGCGAAAATATTTAGGCACGTGAAATGCGATGCTATAATACTTGATGTTGATATAAATGCATATATGTTTTGTTCTTCTATGACAACCCTCTATAGTTCAGAGGTAGATTCCAAGCCAGATATTTTATGGCAATAAATTTTTTTTATGAATATACAATTCTCTTCAGTTCGTTCTTTTCTCTTCTTTTCATTTCATGTAAGCTGAGAAGAACAACCCTTCCAGAAGGGGAGGTATTGCCGAATGACTATCTATCTGTGTGATAGAAGCCGAGTAGGATACCAGCTATTGTTTAATTGCTTGTCAAGTACTAAAGGCTGGCCACCTTCTGTACTAACTATGCGATATAACAAGTGTTCATGATCATAGTGATCTCTCAACAAATTCCTTTACTTCTATTTGATTGATCAAATTTTGGAAAATAGAAACAACTGAAAAAGGAGTAATAAAGTGGTGGTAGTATGCGGAATGGAAACACATTCGTGATACTAAGGTTGACGTGGTTATTAAAAGGTTATAGAACGCTAACGAGCAAAAGTATAACCAGTATAATATTAGGAACGGAAGGTAGTAGCGATTACGAACTGGAAAAGAATGGGTATTAAGAAGCAAAAGCTCTAATGCTAAAAGCTATAATGAGAGTCTGTGCAATAGACTTGAAAAAAATTAGAATGATCACTTAACACGGATTGAGTTTTCTTACAACAATAGATCATATGTCAGTATTGAGATATCGCCTTATGAGATCCTTGAGGTAAGACAATATCGATCTCCCTTATGTTAGGATGAAGTTGTAGAGCGCAAGATGCTCGGACCAGCAGTGGTCTAAAGGACCAAGGATATGATAGATCTAATCAGAGGACGGCTGGTAGTAACCCAAGATGGACATAAGAGGTATGCTGATTTGACTCAAAAAGGACAAAGAGTATGAAATAGGGGGCCTAGTAATGTTATAGGTATCCTCTTGGAAACCCTTGAAAAGGATTGATGAGGTTCGGAAAGAAAGGAAAGCTAAGTCTACAATTTGTTGGACCCTTGGATATATTAAGACGTTTGGGAAGTTAGCATATGAGCTAGCCCTACCCCCGAACCTGTAGCAAGTTCATAACGTGTTCCACGTATCAATGTTAAGGAAGTGTAATTCGGATGCCAGACAAATAGGGGCATATGAGCGCATAGACATGCAACCAGACGTAACCTATATGGAGCAACCAGGAAGGGTATAGAGTAAAAGGGAGCGAGTGCTTAGGAGAAGAGTTATCAAACTAGTAAGAGTTTGATGGTAGAACCACAATGTGGGAAAATTTACTCGAGAGTTAGAAAGTGCAATGCTAAGAGAGTATCCCTATTCATTTTCTATCTGATTCCGGGACGGAATCCTTTTAAGGAGGGGAGACTGTAATAATCCCAATTTTTGGGAAATTTTTGAAACCCTTATGAATAGTGTTTTTGCTGAATGAGAAAACTTTTCATGCCACACTATGTAGGGGTTCTGATATGGATATTCTGAGATTTTATTAGTACTTTATATGGGATATAAGTGTATGTAAAGATCGTCAGAATCCAAATCCGAACACTTTGATTTTTCCCGGAAATCCAATGGATACGGAAAGAATTGAGTATAAGGTAACATGATAAAAAGGATTTAAATTAAAGGATTATAAGAGAGGATCATAAAAGGAATACAATATATTGAGAAAGGTTAAGGGAACCTAAGTAATAAGATCCCGGGTATGATCCCTCAAACGATAAACGAGAACGAAAGATAAGCGAACCGTAAAACAAATAAGTGACCAAGAGACAAGCTTGTACAAGAAGCCAGGGATTGTGACATCATCAAACCACAAGGTGTGGACAAGTGGGAGCATTATGACATGTGCAAGGTGACACAAGCATGACATGGGAAGGAAGGAGGTGTGGTGGCTTTTTAACCACACAAATTCAAGGGTAACAAGGTAATTAACTAAATCAAACACAAAAACAAGCCAACCAAGCCAAGCAAAATCATTTTCATCAAAATCAAAAAGAAACCAAGGCATTGTTCTTCATGCTCTCGGCCAAAACAGAACCAGCACACTAAAACTGCTGTATCTCCTTCATTTCTCACTCAAATATTGTGTTCTATAGCTCATTGGAAAGGTATTGAGATGACCTACAACTCTTGTTCACAAGTCTCATCCAAATAATCATGGTAAGACCCTCATTTTTACAGTTCTTTAAATCGGACTTTTAGAAACTTCAAAGCCTAACTTTGTGTTCTTGATTTCTTTGGAAAGATCAAGCTTGTAGGAGGCTCCCTAAGGCTTCCTAGCAACTTAACACCTCCCAAGGAAGGTATAAACTTCAAACCCTAGCCTTTACTTTATTTGTTAGTAAGTTTAATGGTTGGTGTTGTGAAATGAGAAGCATGGATTGTGATTATTAGTAGTTTGGTTTGATTTGGAAGTGTTTTGGTAATTGAAGCTTGATTATAGTTCATAGGTCTTGATTGTGATTGTTTGAGTTGAAAACCTTGGAGATTATGGACTGATGTGGTATGGTTTAGGTGAAGTTTTGTTGTATTGATGGTTATGAGTTGGTTGGTGGTTAATTGGAGTAGTTTAAACATTGGTAATCGCGTAAACATAGCCGTCGTAACGTCCGATTTTCTTTGGACTGTTTTTGTGCATAACATTAGGACCCGAGAACCCCTGATAGATTATGACCACTGCCATTTTTAGATAGCTCATGTTACGAGCTTCGTTTTGATATGTAGTTCGTTCGATTCCGATGCACGGTTTAGGAGAAATGACCGTTTCAAGTAACGGCGTTTCGCGAACGAAACTTTTCCCCTCGCCTTACTTTGAAACATAGGTTAAAGACCGAAAAAGGTTAATTAATGTATGAAACATTTATGGTAAGTGTGTTAGGCAGTTGGTAAGACACTCGCGAAGGAATCGCCTTAAAACTCGTAAAGGTTAAATTATTAAAAATGGTGGAGCCGAGGGTACTCGAGTGACTTAAGAGAATCAGTAAGCGCAAAACAAGCGTTAGAGTCTAAGTTAGTTAAAGTATAGATTTACAAGTGACTTTGGTTTAATTCCAACTTACTTGTTGTTTATAGGTTACCAGACTCGTCCCGAGCCATTCGTAACCCCAGTCGCTCAGGCAAGTTTTCTACCCGTATAACTGTTGTTGTGATGTATATGTGTATATGCATGATCTTGCGATAAATGCATATTGGTTATTAGCAAATTCTTGCGATATATTGTAGCATGTGATATGGTATATATGCATGCCTGTTTCATATTCTTGATTTATATATCTGTTGGTTCAAATGCTTATAGTTGCATAATACCTATGCTAGAGATAAGCGGTATTCGAGTTTACCCTTAGTATAGGGGATCAAAAGGGTGAACATATTTCTAAACCGGGAGGCGAGGCTCCCGAGTATAATATATATATTTATATATATATATATATATATTGATATAGTTTTTAAAACTATTAATCGAATAAGGTTTATTCGATAACTTTATTTTATTTAATGAATATTATTACGAATATTCATTCGAGGGCTTATGACTCAGTTTATTTTATTATTTGAATATTATTTGAATATTCATTCGAGGGCTTATGACTCAGTTTATTTTATTATTTGAATATTATTTGAATATTCATTCGAGGGCTTATGACTCAGTTTATTTTATTATTTGAATATTATTTGAATATTCATTCGAGGGCTTATGACTCAGTTTATATTATTTAATGAATATTACTTGGATATTCATTTGAGGATGTATGACTCCTTTATTTTATTTAATGAATATTATTTATAATATTCATTCGAGGTATTATGACTCCGCTTATTACTGAAATATATTCTTTATTTTATTAAAGAATAAGGTGTTAATAATCAAACTTATTTTCGATTATTCAAATAAAGATAATACTTTCATATAAGTGTATCTTTGGTTATTTAATACTCGTTTCAAGTATAAGTTTTAAAACTTCTACTTCAATTATTTTTATAAAGATTATTCTTTATGGGAATATTATTTAAATAATAATATTCAGATATTTTCTAATATATCGGGACTGATTTATTTCATTAAATCAGCTTTACTCCAAACATTCTTAAAAATGTTTTCGAGTCTTCAAAATGATTTTAAAAGTTAGAGCGGATCCCAAAACTCGTTTTCCGATTTAAGATCTTCCTTTCGAAGGAGACTTGAATATTCGCTCAAAAATCTTGGGGATCCGGCTCTGTGGTGTATTTTATATTCGCAACATGGTTGCTGTTTTGAGAAAACAATTTGATTACTTGCCCAATGTTCGGGAAGTAAGTCCATCTGATTGAGTCGGCATAAGCGACAGGCCGGGGTACGGTCTATGAAAGTGTAAGTGGCTGGGTGGCAGTCCATCAACGCGTGAGTGGCCGGGTAACGGTCTAGCGCGAGGTCCTAATGCGGCCAGGGTGATGACCGGTGAGGAATTCATCCATCTACAGTAGAAAAGGTTACTTATTGGTATCTTTGCCTGATCAGCAAGATATCTGGTTTATGCCAAAATTCTTTTCCTTTCCAAAATTCATTGGATGTTTCAAACTCTGTTCATACTTTACACAACAGAGGTTCCAGGAAATGTTTAAGAGATATATGTATGTGGATATATATATATCGGGACTAAATAAAGTATCTCGTAACTTTATTTCATTCAATAATATTTCAAAGATTGAATCTATTCAAATCTTGTCTTGTAGTCTCATCTATGTGATGAACTTTTGAAACTGATTATAACTTGAACGGTGGTAGTTCAAGTAGTATTGGGAAAGATATAAGTATATTGGGGTATTTGGTAACCTCATCTTTTAAACTTATATCTAATTAATAATTGTCTTATGAATGACAAAGATTTTCAGAAAAACGTTGAGACAAGGTTAGATATATGAGATCACCTTGCAACGATATTTTTTTTATACAGTTATATACTGGGACTTTGTGTATATTATGCATGGAAGAGGACTTCCAATATTTTGAAAAGTATATATGTATATATACTGAATATTTTGCGACTTCATCGCATTAAGATATCAAACTTGGTTCATTTCTTTTGACCAAGACTTTCATGAGTATTATGAGTAGGCTCATATATTGTAAATCATTATACATATTATTTTGGTGGGCTTGCTGCTCACCCTTGCTTTATTTCTTCATCACACAACAACAGTTAGGAAAGATGGCCAGACTCCAGCAGACCCAGCGCAAGCGCGTGGGAAGCGTCCCGCGTCTTCCCGTTGATGTTGTAGCTGCTATAGCTGCAGAGGTAGATCTATTGTAGATCAGACCATCTACTTTTGAGAATCAATTATGTATAATTATAACTTGTGGCAGATAATGGCAATTAACTATAAATTTATCAAGTAATCATTTTGGGTTGTAATAACTTTTAAATTGTGGATTCAAAGACTTGTACTTATTTAAATTTCATCTCTGAGACTATAACGGGTTGTGGTGTGTGTTAGTGTGGGGTCACAGCATAAGGTTATTTATTATTAATTAAGTGAAGTGATATTGTGGAAAGAAAGACCGTGACGACCCGGATCCCCGACCCCGGATCTGGGGGTGTTACATTACTTCTCTCTCTCCTATTACCTGATGATGCCAAAAAGGGGGAGAAAGTGATTAAGTCCAAATGCAAACCTGATTTAGCACTGAAGAAAAAGGATGATGGAAATGATGACCAGGGAAACTCTGAAAGGGGTAGAGGTCATGGTCAAGGCTAAGGCTCTTCATTCAGGAAAGCAGGAACTTCTACACAGAAATCAAGTTCTGATGCTGATAGAAGAATAAGTTCTGATAAGCAAGTTCTGACTAAGCCTGATGTTATGATACAGGGTGAAAGTCAAGAATCACAGAAGTTTATGGAGACACTGAAGCTTAAGGGGAAGGAAACATCAGTCTACTATCAAGACCCCAAGTTACAGAAGCTGGATGAAGAAATTTCAAAAAGACTATTTTTCAAAGACAATCCAGGAATGGACTTTGATAGTCTGAAGAAAGAAGAAGCTAGACTTAAAGCAGAAAATGTCAAGTCAAAGTCTAAAGCTCAAGTTATTGCAAAGAAACCACCTAAGCCTAAGGGCATTATGATTAAAGAGAAGACAAACTCTGAGGCAATCAAATCTGAATCCAAAGCCAAATCACATATGGAAGTTAATTCTAGATCCAAGGGTAAAGCAAAAATTGATGAACCTGTAAAGGTATATATGCCAATCATGGATCTGGAAGCAAAATCTGATGAAGATACTAGTCTGATTTTGAAAAAGAAGAATATTTAAACAACCTCTGACAGAGCTCATGTTGTTCAAGATCAGGACTTAGTAAATTCTGATATTACAATGAAGCAAGCAACCTCTGACAGAGCTCAAGTTGGCTTGATATCAGAAGATAAAGAAAAAGGAAACCTCTGATATTACTCATGTTAAACCTTCAAAAATTCTACTATTTGGGTTTACTAAAGCTCAACAATCTACACAACTTTTGAAGACTACATCAAGTGGTTTTGAAGCAAGAGTTATTAGAGGAAAGGAAGCTAAAGATAAATCAGGATTTGGTAGTTCTAAAGAAAAGAGAGTAAATAATACTACCTCTGATCCAACTTCCTTTAGTGAACCAAGAGTAGGAACAACTCCTGAAAGATTGAATCAACTGGAGTCTGTACAAATGGTTTACCACTCTGTACTGAAAGAAGATATCTTGCTATATTTCATGACAGATGGGAGGGTATTCCAAATTAGGAAGAATGTTATTCGTTTGAAGTACTTTAAAGAATTGCAACATGTGTTATTTCTAATTCAAGTGAAAAACAGATCAACAGATGGTGCTACTAATTACTTAAAATCTGATATTCAAAGGCAGAAGAAACTTTACTCTGTAAAGTCTGACATGCCATACTATCCTAAGTACAGAGCTCACAATGGTGATATAGTTGAGATGAAGCCTAATACCGCCAAAATCATCACTACAGTTCTTGGTATTAAGGGACTTGAATTCAATCTAGAGTCTGATAAAGCCTATGTCATCAGACTAGATCAGCATATAAGGAAAGCAAAAATAAATGATCTCAGGGCTGCTATCTTTCAAACAAGTGAAAATACAGTTGAACTTAAAGATGCAAAAAGGAGGATGAAGAATGAACTTGAATATGCTGAGAGAAGTTTGTTAAGGAACTATCTCAGAACAACTCCTGACATTAGAGAGATTACACACTGAAGCCAAGTCAAGGACTGCAACTGTTAAATTCTGAAGGTTATACAGGTTAAAGCTGATATCAGACTTTAAGGATGGTAAAAGCTATCAAGATTGTGAGTTGTAGTTACTTAATCAAATTCTCATATGCATTTGTACTTAATGTTTTTGACATCATCAAATATCTATTGAACTTGTATATTATGCTAATTTACAAGTTGGGGGAGATTGTTACATATATTTGTGATGTCATGTCTAATAATGATTTGTGTTTAGTTTTCAGATGTTAACTGACAGGACAAATCAAGACTTAACTGGAAATCAGTACTTATACTGAAGTCAGAACTTAAGATATCAGAACTTAAGTTATCAGAACTTAAGATATCAGAAGATATTTATCAGGAGATAATATCAGGAGTTAAGAAGACATTCAGATGAGGAAGATGACTAATTGAAGGAAAGAAGATTAAGATAAACACAAGAAGAGATATGCATGGAGAAGAATTCTATGAAGAATAGAATACTTAGAAGAAAAGATAACTAGTTGATATATTTTAGGATGCAGACTTATGTTCGATATCAATTAGAAGTTTATCTTGTAACTATGTGTCTATATAAATAGAGCATAGGGTTTATACTATAAGTGTTATCATAATCGAGAATATTATTCATTGTAACCCTAGCAGCTCTCGTGATATTTGTTCATCACTTAGAGAGAACGGTTCCATTGTAATATTGTTTTATTAATAAGATTATACTGTGTTTCATACTTGTGTTCTTAATTCGATTTGATTGTACTAGACACTGTATTCAACCCCCTTCTACAGTATGTGTGACCTAACACGAAACTCTTTCGAAAACTCTTTCCTAACCTAATCTGGTAATTCCGGACATTTTCCATGTTTTGACTTTTTCGATCCGGATTACGGTTTGACCCGTGCGCGGCCCGGCGCAATATTTTCGATACGCTAACCCTTTTCGATAACATTATCTTCGTACAATCGTTTTATAGAAGCCCGGTTTTGATAATTATCCGAAATAGGATAATGCTTATCCAAAACAGGATAGTGCTTATCTAAAACACGTGAGTGTTTATCCAAAAAGGATAATGTTTATCCAAAACGAACATATTTATCGATCCAACACGATCCAGAATGTACTAATATTCCGTAAATATAAATAGACCTTTCTTATTTCATTTTCATGCGTAAAATCATAACCAGACAGTACAAATCCCTGAAAACCAGAGAAAACCTTATTAAAATACCGTATTCTTGAAAATCAATCGCATAAACGAAGGCGTTATCGAACTCCGATTCGGGCGTACAATATATCAAAATGAAACTCTCGAAAACCTCTTTCTGAATCCACCATTTGTTTTTGTACAAGAATCAAAGTATTTTTCTGATTTAATTATTTTAATTCGAATTATTTATGGATTAAATTAGGAATTTTTATTCTTGATGTTTTTGATATGATTTGACGGCATAATCATGTAGATCTTTTCTTCCTGGTCATTTTGGTATATTATATGTCAAAAATCGAGTTCAATAACATGCTTGAAATGATGTTTGATTTTCTGATTGAAGAACTAAGGTTTATGTTCTTGAATGTTCTTGATTGAAAATTAGGCGTTTCTTCATTAGGGGTTATTAGTCGAATTGGATGATTGGATTATGTTCCTTGCTTGATTTGGAATCGATTCATGTATAATTATGCAACAAATGATTCCTGGATATTGCTCCACTACACCATATTTGATCTATAGCAACACCAAAAAAAAGTGTTAAAATGACCAAAAAATGTTACCTAAAGCAAAAAAACTAGATATGGTTACACTTTCTGATAATTTGTGGGTGTTGAATTTGCCCCTGCTACAATAGGGGTATATGGTAACATTTTTAAAAATTCTGGTAACATTGATAAAAGTGTTACAATAGACACTCTATGATTACACTTTATGTTTCTATGGTTACACCGTGCAGGTGTAAGCACAGTTCTATTGCAACACCTTGAAAGGTCTAGTAACACCGAAAAATATGTTGCGATATACTCTTTTGCAACACCATATTTTCTATTGTAATGCCAGATAATAAAACATTTTAATCGCTTAGTTACATATCTATATTTTATTGTAATATTATTTTTTTAACGCTCTTTTATTCATTCTAACACTTTATCCTGTTTTTATCAACATATAAATATCTATTGATCACACCTTTCAAGTATGCTTGCAATATTAAAAATTTAAATACATATTTAATTTAAAGTTGTTAACCAAAGTTAAAATTTAACAAATACAAAGTTCCGAACTCAACCAAAATAAATAAAGTTCTAAATTCATCCAAAAGCCACAACTCTAATTAAACGAAATAAACAAAGTCCTAACGTCATATTCCCAAAACTACGACAATCCAAAGTCCTCATGTCATCATCATCAAAAGTACCACTATCCAAATATAGTGGGAAGCATTTCACATGGTTCCGCTCATGTCTGCAGGTTGATTTCTTGCAAGATGCATGTCTTTCAATAGATCAGAAGTATCAGGATGCTCCTAAAACTTGCAAAAGCAATATAACAATTTCTGGAGATCTGGAATAATGAAATTGCAAAGTTATGAAGTCAAACAATGTAGCTCCAGATCTTCTTTCTCACTTCTATTCGTTGATTCACCTTTTACGTTAAATGTAAGGTTTCCTAAAAATTAGAGCACAATAGCGCATTGTAAACGTATTTGTAACAATATAAATAGAAGTATTGAAGTAACATACTACAAGGACTTCTGGACTCAGTTTATATACTTCTATGCAATATATTCTTCATAAATATATCCCAACTCCCAAGCATTGTGGTGAACTTTATGTGAAATTTTTTTAAAAAAACTGAATTATGCAGTAGACCTAACAAATCCCAGCATTAAAATAGCAAGGTCTAATAATCATGTTAGGATCAAGAGACAACATTGTTAGGCTTATAGAACATTGAAATTGAAAATTTCATCACTACTTGGCCGAAAAGATGTCATCACTCGGGTGGCAAGGTTCATTTTCATGAAAGGAAAAAAACCCCTATAATTCCACTAACAGTTTAGATTTTCACTTTCTGGCATAAGATATTCATATTTCATCTATATAATGTGTTATATATAAATTTTTGCAAAGAAAAAATGTCTATATACATGCCTGTACTTGGAAACTTACTTTTTAGCTCTTAATTATTGAGAAAAAAATGGCTTATAAGTTTTAAGGTATAACACATAAAAGTACAATGCACTAAACACAATAATACTGAATCATCATAGATCAACATGTTACCTTGGATTTAAGGTGAACTTTTGCCAATGATTAAGAAGACCTTTGTGCAAGTGGTTTCCCTTGAATCAACAAATTGAAAGAGTTAGGAAATAAAATATTGTACTATAGAAATATGATCGATTGATAGTGGTGTGTTCTAAAAAGATTGTTGTAACTAAAGAAGCCTACAAGTATATGGCAAGTGGGATTTCCTTTCCTTGTTGCAGAATAAAATGGATTATATGCACATTTTACTTTTTAGTAAATTTGAATAATTTTGTGTAATCACGATACAATAAATGCTGTAATGGATAAGTATGCACATCAACCATGTCAAAAACTGTAAACAACTTTCAGGAGATACACACACACAGGCATAATCATAATGAATGAAAGCTGTGAAATGTATAATCATTAGTTTTAATTTATTTTTTTGTTAAAGGGGTATTTGTTTTACCAGGAAAAAAAATGAACTCATTAAAGAGCTTGTGACTAGATTACTCATCCCATAGAATGTACGTACAAGAAGCTGAAATTTTTAGAACTGTTAAAGCCATAATGAAGATAGTTTTCTCATTGACATCACTATATACAAGGTTTCACCAAAGTACTAATAATATTTAAGAATAAAATTTCCATACCAGTTCAGTTAGGAAAGCTTGTTTGTTAAGACCATCTAGTGCTGTGAAAGCTGCCTCAAGCACACGGGAAAGATACACAACAACTCTATGTACTGAAACTCTTTGGCTTGTTTGTTAACCAGCCTCCTTCCACTGGAATCCTGAGCCAACATTGTATGATCACTCTCAAACAATTCTATGTACTGAAACTCTTTGGCTTTCCGACAAAATTTCTTTCATTTTCACAATCTGGAGCAGAAGCTGGTTTATTTTCTACATAAAGTGAGAAGCACCAATTTCAGAATAAGACCAGAAGGCATTTTTTAGGATACCATACTAAAGTTGCAATTTGTATTTGAAGTCTTAAATTTGTATTTCGTATTAGACCTTGACCCTATGTCTATTAAAAACTTCAGATAAATACGTAAGTTAGCATCTACTGACATTTTGAGAAAAATCAACCTATTTAGCCCTGACACTATAAAAAATGTAACAAGCTTCAATTCAAGCTATTCGTTGATACAAAACGAACCTGGTCTTTCTCTCTGCTGAGAAGCATCCACTGGTCTTCATTATTCTTAAGCAGCCGCCTCCTCCACGGGGTCACCCTCTGACAAAAAACAATCACAACAAGTAGTCCAACAGCAGCAACCGGCCACAATTTAGCCACACAAACCGCATAAAATTGAACTTTATAAGCAACTCGAATAATTCCAGAGTTTATAAATTTAACACACTCCCTCCACCACTGATCGTGAGTTGGATGTGGTACTTATTGAATATCATGATTTACATGGTACTTTACCTGTAAAAAGAAGATTACATCAAGACTCAAAAGTTTTACTGTGAAAAGCCTACATCATTGGACTAAAAGAGATAATGGAATTATAACAAAAAGGACGCAGGACAAACTTAACAAGTTTGAATATCTATTACGCTGATACATTGATTGGCAGATTAAATTTTGCAAGGATAAAATAAAACTCAAACGGCTGGAAGACATACAAGTATAAAAAACATACCTTCAGTTCCTACTTTTTATCCGACATGTCCACGTGAGTTCCTGATGCACACAGATTTAAATATGTCAACATGTATGTATATTACTAGTATTAGTTAGGAAAAAAAGAAGTGTTCTACTCGAGGAAAACAGTAGGCTGCAATGTGTTTTGTTTAAAGTGTTTCTACAAAAAAAAGGCAGCATATTATATAGGTGTTCCAAACTTGGTAAATTGCTACCAACTTGAGAGAGATACCAATCAATTTCACAAGGAACAAAGGTATTAGGATATATACAAAGAGAATAAGTACAAAATAGATATGAATCAATTAGCTTACCTTAGAAAAAGCGCTGTGATTTCGAAAACACAGGGTAATGATGGAGCAACAACAACAAGAATTGTCATCCCCAGTCCATAATACCACATAGCAACATCACAAGAAGTCTGGCGCTGATGGCCTACAAAATCATTGCAGACGTAAATAATTAAAGACCAACTTTGGCACTAGATTTAGTTTTATACTTAATACTGAACTGACCTTTGCCAGTACTAATACAAATATGAGCATGAAAAAGAAGTATACCCGACTAAATGTTAGAAATCCTGAATTCAAACCCTACAACCCAACTGAAAAGAAACCCGACTGAGAAGAAACCTTTACTACAACTGTTATAAAACCTTAAATCCCCAATTCAAACCCTAATTGAAGCCACAAACATATTGCAATTTACTGCCATTCCAATTAAACTATCTTATTTGTTGACACGAATTGAGAGAGAGAGAATAAGAAATAGGAAACCCAATTTACATAAACCAAAAATATAAATTGAACAGGAAAAGCTATACATATAAATGATACAAGAAGATAAATTAGAGAAAAAAATAAGAATAAACTAAGAGCATACCCAAATAAGAAGAAATCCCCAAATTACTCCAAGATTAAATCCCCAATTTCTATAAACTCGAACCCTAATTTCTAAGCTCCAAGCTATGATCCGACTAAGAACACTAATTAATAAACCCTAATCTCCAAGCTCCAAGCTCTGACTCGACCAAGAACCCTAATTTTGAACCATAATCTAGAGACCTTGAAGATGAGTGAGTGTTTGAGAGTGTTTAGGTGAGTTTGTATACAATGTCTAGTAATTCTAAGAGAGTGTATATTTTATTTTACTTTGATAAAAATGAGCGGGTCAAATTTTATAACTTGGGCCGCCCAAAGTTTGGTGAAAAATTGGCCTGCTACTATAATCCCGCCTAAATATTTAGTTATATGGTTACACTTATTATAATATCTATGCTAACACTATCTTTTGTGTTACAATAGAAATTTTGTCATGTCTGTGGTAACACCAGTTATCCTCTACTGTAACATAATAAAAAAATGTTACCTCAGATCGAATTTTAATTATTTAAGGCAACATTTTTGCTTGTAACATCAAAAAAAAAGTTGCTATAGGTCATATATGGTGTAGTGCTCGTTAAATTCTTGAACATTTCGTCAGAGTTCTTGGTCGATTTGACCGGAGCTTGAATTCCTGGAATCAGTTGAATGTTTGGTTGATGGATTTGAGTTCCTGGGAGAGTTTAAAATAAAAACCCCAATCGAATCGAGTCAAATAACCCTGATTTGGTCGAAAACAGAGCTTCGCTGGAGAATTTCTCGGCCGCCGATTTCTGCAGATTTCGGGTCGGGTTCCGGTGTTCTTCCCGACCCGTTTTTTTATTTCCTGACCCGGTTTTGATTCATTTGATTGCAAAAATATTTCTAAAATGTTGTTTTTGCAGTTTAGCCCTTAAGGTTTCTGTATTCTTGCAAAATCAGACTCCTGTTTTCATAATTTACAAAAGTTATATACTCTTTTTACAAATTATTTTCAGAAATGTTTTTATTTATTTAAAAATCCTAAAACCAATATTTTGAATTCTGAAAATTATTTTTATTCTAAAATAAATCTTAATTATTTAATTAATTAATTTTAGTTGATAATTAATTATTTAATTAGTCAATTAATTTAAATATAATTGATTAATTAATTTAATTAGTTATTAATTAATTTTAATTGATTATTTAATTAGATTTAATTATTTAAAATTGATTTAAAAAAAAATCAAAAAATAGTTTTGAGCTTTAAAATATTATTTTAAATTATTTTCAAGGCTCGATAATTATTATAAAATTATTTTAAAGTCAGAATCAGGTGTTCGAACCCTATTATTTAATTATAAAATGATTCGGAGTCCAATTTTAATTCCGAAAAATGTTCAAAAATTCGTATTTAATACCTGGAAAATCATTTTGACCCTGAATCTTCTTTGAAAAATTATTTGGATTGAATATCTTACGTACTATGTGTTATATGCGACCTGATTGCTGTATAAAATGATTTTTTGTGAATTGTTTGACTATTTCAGCTGTAACTTTTAATCTGTACGTCAGATTTGGGTAAAACGAAGGGTAGATGGAAGTTTGTATCGAATAGAATGAGATGAGAAGTAGTGTTGATGAGTATATGTGATGTTTAAAAGAGGAAGCGAGACGTAAAAAAGGAAAGCAAGTGGTTAGTGAGTAGGAACCAATAGACAAGTGTTAGTGAAGTAAAAGCGAATTGATAAGGTAAGTGCCCCTGAACTTTCTTGTAGTATACTTGGGAATACTTTTGAACTCTTTTCATTATGTTGCAATTATTCCCAGTAATTCCTATCCTATATTGCAAGTACTTTGAAGTACTTAACCCTAAACCCTGATTCTTACTGATCTTGAGCCGCGAGCCTGATTTCTTGGAAACCATTGATTATTGAATTCTTGAATACGAACCACACATATCCGATACTACTCCACAAATATATATCTACCACATACCGATCCTTGATATGAGATTGCTTATCAGAAAAACCTTTATACCTTGTATAACAGAAGACCATTCCTTGTAACCTTTGTACCCTTGGTCTTCTGCACTCTAATTCTTTGCCTGGATTGATAGTCAATCTTCTTATTTACCTTGTTATACCTTCCTGATGTTGTGAATCACCTTATGCTTCAAGATAAATGTTGTTTATGATTCAGTTTATTGAATTATATTGTTTATCATGTTATTATTATAAAATTGGATTGTTTTTAAATATGGACCAGATTCATGGTCGGACCAGATTCGTGGTCGGACCAGATTCGTGGTCGTATTAGGCCAATGTGCGCCTTAGATCCAGTATATAGAGCGAATCTGGGAGCCTTGCTCGGGGTTAGTGCGTGACTGATCAGCAGCCTGACCTTGGTTTTTAAAACAAAAGTGAATATCCAATTCTAATCATTGCTTATCAGGAAACTTGTTTCCCTATATCACTTAAATTGATCATTATTTAATATCAGTGTTGTCATTGTGACTTGCTGAGCTAGTTAGCTCACTCTTGCGAATCTGTTGATGTTCTTTTCTAGTTAAGAAGGAAACTGGTAATGGCGAGGATCCCCAGTCGAGTGTGCCAGCTAGGATTTCAGGTTGAAATGGAATAAGCTAGCAGAAGTTATGTGACTTGGTGTGTGCTAAAAAGTTTGTAATAAAGTTTTACTTCAAATGTAAAATAAATAAATTTGGGATTTGGTACGTTTGTAATAAATAAGATTCTGGCTTGTGGACATACTTTAAACTGTCGCGATCCTTGATTATGGTAAGTAGGATTATTGCATATATTATTATATTTATAAACAGGTTTAAATATGGTGTGTATGTATGTGTTGTGGACCCCGAACTTCTGACCCGGGTTTGGAGGGCGTCACAGCGCGCCCGCGCTGAAATTCCAGAAACTGGGCGCGCATGGCTGATATAGCGTGCGGCCGCGCTGAAATGGCAGAAACTGAGCGCGCCCGCGCTAATCTAGCGTGCAGCCGCGCCGGGTCCTCAGTTCGAAAAAAAATAGCAGAATAAAGAGAAAATTCGGGGATTTTAATACAAAATCAATTCCCACCCAAATTTTACTCTTCCACATCCCAAATTTCCCTTTCCAAATTAAACCCATTATTCCCATAATCAATTTCCACTCCTTTTCCATAACTAATTCTCTCTCAGTCTCCTATATATACACACACTTATACACAAACTTCTCCATCACTTCTCAAAACTCTCAAACACACAATCTCTCTTACGAACTTCTATTCTCTCAATCTCTTTCAATCTCAATGGCACCAAAAGGACAGCGAACTCAAGTAAGCAGCAACACCACCGATTCTTCGAGTGTAGGTGGTGTGAGGCCTAGGTATTCAACTCCCGAGGCCTAAGTGGAGTATGTGAGGATACTTTCGAATCTCATAGCCAAGGAGCGTGGTTTTTTGCCATCAGGAAAGGATGGTAAGTTGTTGGAGATGATCTTGTAGATGGGATGGGTTGTTTTCTGTGAGACGCCCGCTGCTGTGCCCATGAGTGTTGTGCGTGAGTTTTATGCTAATGCTAAGGCGGAGAAGAACGGTTTCACGGTGGTGAGGGGGATGACGGTGGATTACAGTGCAGAGGTGATTCGTAGGTAAATTGAACAGCCCGAGAAGAAAGAGGAGCAAAAGAACTGGAACTAGAAAACTCCTAAGGAATCTAACTTAAATTTGATTGTTGCTACTCTGTGTGTGCCTGAAACGCATTGGAAGTTCAAGAAGGGCACGAACGAGTATACCATGTTCCCTGCCTTGTCCATTAATAGGTTTAAACGTGCATGGAATTCTTTTATTTGTGCTAATATCATGCCATCTTCTCATGTGCATGAGATTACTATGGAGCGTGCACGGTTATTATGGGGTATTCTGCAGGGGGGTTATGTGGATCTTGGGATGGTGATCCATCAGGGTACTCTGAGGTTCTTGCGAGGGAGTACTACGGTTTCGATACCCTATGCTCCATTATGATGAAGTTGTGCGTGACAGTTGGAGTTCGTTGGCCCGTACATGAGCAGATGCAGCTCCCTAGTGCTCCGATTGATAGTTCGACACTGTTGAACATGACAGAGTGGTATGGTGGGAAGCCCGATCCTAAGGGACTTGGTTATTCTTCTGACCATCTGCCAGGTGGAAGGCCAGTGGATCAGACTTATGCTGGGGGGACTCTCATCGAGCGTCTTGGAGAGCTCAGTTGGGAGAGGAGGCTGGTCCTTCAGGATTGCAGCAGCAGCAGCAGCAGGAGGAAGCACAGGACAATATTGGTTTGAGTTCGACACAGTATAGGCGTCTAGCTAGGAGGATGGATCTGATGCATGACATCCATAGAAGGTTTGCACATGACCTCACCCAGGCATTGGGGACTGCTTTCAGAGCCACAGGAGTTGACATCCAGTGGCCAGTATTCGGTGAGGACTCGGTGTATCCGCCTCTAGACAATCCTGACACTCCATCCCTTGAGGGTGATGATCCTGGTTCTGATTAGGTATGCCTGATCCCTTGCTATTACCTTCACTAAGGACAGTGAATATTTTAAGTTTGGGGGTAGTAGTTAAGGAGTATGTGTTTTGTGTGAGTCACATGCAGTTCCATATTCATGCTAGTTTAGTTCATATAATTGCATATTTTCCATGTAGTAGTTTTTTTATTTTTGTAGTTTTAATGATAGTTTGTTCACATAGTTTCATGCATCTGCATATGTTAGATATATTTGAGATGTCATGTCTAATCTGTTGTGTTTAGTTTCAGAACTTAATATCAGGACTTACTAGAAATCAGAATTTACTGAAGTCAGAACTTAAGGTCGTCAGGATTTATATCAGGACTTAAGTGCAGATACTTCAGATAAAAAAAGCAGCTGATTTACAGAAAAAGGATCGTGACTAAAACAATAGAAGATATACATTCAGAGTTAGAAGACTTATAGAAGATAATATCTGATTGATATATTTTAGGAGACAGAATTATATTTTATGTCAATTAGAAGATATCTTGTAACTGTGTACTATATATAAACACAGCTTAGGGTTTACACTATATGTGTTATCATTCACGAGAACAATATACATTGTAACCTAGCAGCTCTTAATGATATTGTTCATCACTGAGAGAGAAAAACTGTTCAGTTGTAACAGAGTTTATAATATTGAATATACTTGATTACTGTTACTTGTGTTCGAAATCGATTTGATTGTATAAACACTATATTCAACCCCCTTTTATAGTGTTGTATGACCTAACAAGTGGTACCAGAGCCTCTCTGTTGATATACAAACAGTGAGATCCAGTTTACAATCATGTCTGAAGAAACACAAACTCCAACTAAGCCCAGCAAAACACAAGATACTCAAAACAATCAAACTCACAGTCGATATGAGAGTATTAGGGTTCCCATACTGAGAGCATCTGAGTATCCTATATGGAAAGTAAAGATGCCTATGTTTCTGGAAGCCACAGATCCAGAATACCTTGATAGAATTAATGATGGACCATATAAGCCTACCAAGCTTTCTGTTACAGTTGCTGATCAACAATCAAAGATGATACCAAAGGTGAAAGGTGATTACACAGCTGAAGACATCTCATCTATTGCCAAGGATGCAAGGGTAAGGCATCTGCTGTATAGTGCAATTGACAATGTCATGTCAAACAGGGTAACTGGATGCAAGACTGCATAGGAGATATGGGATGCTTTAGAGACAAGATGCCAAGGAACTGATGTAATCAAAAAGAACAGGAAAACTATACTGACTCAAGAGTATGAGCACTTTGACTCAAAAGCTGATGAGTCAATAACTGATTAATATGACAGGTTTGCCAAACTCTTGAATGATCTGTTACTGGTGGACAAGGAATATGATCTTGAAGATTCAAATCTAAAATTCCTTTTAGCTATTCCTGAAAATTAGGATTTGAAGTCTACTACCATAAGAGATAACTATGACCTTACTGAAACTACTCTTGATGAAATTTATGGTATGCTCAAGACTCATGAACTTGAGATGGATCAAAGAAGCAAAAGGCATGGAAGAAAGTCAAGGACAGTTGCTCTTAAAGCTGAGGAAGAATCTCCTAAAGTGATTGTCTCAAAGAGGGGAAAAGAAAAGGCTCTCATCATAAAGTCTGATTCAGAGTCATCATATTCTGATGATGATGATTCAGAATCTGAATATTTATCTGAAATGGATGTTGATGTCGAGATGATGCAACTGTGTGCTCTTATGGTGAAGGGTATCATAAAGATAGCCTACAAGAAATTCAGAAAGGGCAAGAAGTTTTCCAGGAAAGGTGGAAGTTCTGAAAAGAAAGGGTTCAGAATGTCTGATGGCAAATGAGGAAAGTCTGATAGAGAAGACAACTCAAATGTCAAATGTTACAATTGTGGTGAAAGAGGCTACATATCTCTTGACTGCAAGAAAGGAAAAAGTGATAAAGGTCAAGAACTTATCACAAATAAGAAAAATTGGGCAGACACTTCAGATTCTGAAGAAGAGGTGAACTATGCCTTGATAGAAAATGCTGGTAGCAGTTCTGATGCTGCTGAATTGAAGGTACCTCAATCAAATCTTGCTTTTTATACTGATGATATTTCTGAGCTAAGACTATATCTTAAAACCATGTTCATTAGTTTTAGAGATCAGATTGTAATAAATGAAAGATTAATATCTGAAAGTCTTGCTCCTAGAAATAGAAATAATTACTTAGAAAAGGAGTTAGTTATGTTCCATCAAACTCAGAAAGAAAGAGATGGGGCTTTGTATGTTAGAGATGAAGTGCTAAAATTGAATAAATCTCTTAAATCTGAATTGGAAAAGGAAAACGAGATAATCAAAACTTGGACTAACTCTGGAAGAACAACTCTGAAAATCTTAGAAAATGGAAATTGGAAAGAAGGTCTAGGTTACCTAGATGATAAAGAAGAAAAGGAAACTGTGTCATCTAAACCAAACTTTACCAAGAAAGCTGAAAAGCCTAAAGTTAATCCTGTCAAGTTTGTGTCAAATTCTGATAAGTCAAAATCGAAAAAGGTGACATACTCTAAAACAGAAGTCAAAGAAAAGTTAACTTCTGACAAATTGAAACTAGATAAACCAGCTGAAGTAAACATAGGTTTAATGACAAAGAAGCAGCTTAAGCATAAGCTGAAAGAGATTAGAAATGTGAACAAGGTAAAGAAAGCTAGAAAAAATAGGAATGGAAAGGAAGGTGTGAATAAAAGCAATAATTATATGCCTGTTCCTAATGCTCCTAGAAAGAAATGCTATAATTGTGGAAACTTTAACCATCTTGCTTCTTTTTGCAGGAAAAATAAAGATATAAACTCTTCACCTCCTAGATCAGGAGTTAAGAGTCAGTTTATTAGGTTTAAACCACAAAATCCTTGTTTTCATTGTGGTAGTTTATGGCATTCTATTTATACTTGTAAGGAATATCATAGTTTGTACTATGATTATTATCAAATAAAACCTTCTTTGAAGAAAGTTAGTGTAATTCCTTCTAGTGTAAATTCTGATGCAAATTCTGATATAAAGTCTGATAAGAAACATGTTAGCATAAACTCTGAAACTAAATCCGCTGCAAATGCTAACAAACTTAAAAAAGGCCAGAGGATTCAAGCAAGTCTGGGTCCTTAAAACTAACCAATAGTGGTCTTTGTGATTGCAGGGCAACAGGAAAAATATCCTAGTTCTGGACAGTGGATGTTCAGGACATATGACTGGAAATAAAGCCCTGCTATCAGACTTTATGGAGAAAACTGGCCCAGGAGTTTCTTATGGAGATGGCAATATGGGAAAAACTCTAGGATATGGTAATATTAATCTTGGGAATGTCATAATAGAATCAGTATCTCTAGTCTCAGGACTTAAACACAATCTGCTAAGTGTGAGTCAAATATGTGACAGATGTTATCATGTGGATTTTTTTGAAGAACACTGTGAAGTTGTAAGTAATTCTACAGGCAAAGTGGTTCTCAAAGGTTACAGACATGGTAACATATATGAAGCCAGACTTTCAACAAACTCCGATGGTTCTGCAAACTGTCTGTTAAGTATAGCATCAATTGAAGAAAGCTGGAATTGGCACAAGAGACTCTCTCATTTAAATTTCAACAACATAAATGAGCTAGTAAAGAAAAATCTTGTGAGAGGACTGCCAAAATCAGTATTTTCTCCTGATGGCCTTTGTGATTCATGCCAAAAGGCAAAACAAAGAAAATCTTCATTCAAGAGAAAAACTGAATCCTCAATTCTTGAGCCTTATCACTTATTGCATGTTGATCTATTTGGTCCAGTCAATGTCATGTCCATTGTAAAGAAGAAATATGATATGGTTATAGTGGAAGAGTTCACAAGATACACTTGGGTGTATTTCTTGCACAAGAAGAATGAAACTGCATCTACTCTAACTGATCATGTCAGACAGCTGGATAAGATGGTCAAAGATTATGTTAAAATAATAAGTGATAATGGTACTGAGTTCAAGAATTCAGTCATGGAAGAGTTCTGCAAAGAGCATGGAATAAAGCAGGAGTTTTCGGTACCTGGAACTCCACAGCAGAATGGAGTTGTAGAAAGAAAGAGTAGGACTCTCATTGAAGCTGCACGAACTATGCTTGATGAAGCAAAGCTACCAACCTACTTTTGGGCTGAAGCTGTGCAGACTGCTTATTTTACACAGAATGCTACACTCATAAACAAGCATGGAAAAATACCATATGAGTTGGTGAAGAAAAAGAAGCCAAATCTGAAATACTTTCATGTATTTGGATGCAAGTGTTTTTTTCTTAAGACTCATCCTGAACAGCTGTCACAATTTGATCTAAAAACTGATGAAGGAATTTTTGTTGGATATCCACTTTCCATAAAAGCCTTCAGAGTCTACAATTTAAGAACAAGGGTTGTCATGGAATCCATCAATGTATCTTTTGATGATAAAAAGATTACTAGACTTGAAGATTTCAATGATCATGATCAGCTGAGATTTGAAAATGAAGATATAAATTCTGATATTGTAAATTCTGATGACCTAAGTCCTGATTCTGTAAGTTTTGACGGGTTAAATTCTGATGTCATTGAAACTGTGGTAATCACTCTAAGGGAAAATGCATCTATTCAGGGGGGCAAGCAAATGATCCTACCACATCTCAAGACTCTCAAAAAGTATCAGAACATGTCACTGGCTCTTCAAGTTCTGATTCATCAAGTTCTGATGAGCCAAATTCTGATAATTCTAGAAACACTAATTCTTCAATTCCTGAAGGATCCAACTCAAATTCTGAAATTTTAGAGAGCATAACTTCAGGGGGAGCATCATAAAATGCTGATGGAGATAGCATGGATCATGGGGGAGGATCCAGTTCTAGAGATCAACTTCCATCTGCAAGGAAGTGGACTAAATCACACACACCTGACTTAATAATTGGAGATCCTGAAGCAGGTGTCAGAACTAGAACAGCAACAAAAAAATGAATGTCTCTATCATTCCTTTCTACCTCAGGCTGAACCAAAAAAGTGGAAGAAGCTCTTAAAGATGCTGATTGGATGAAAGCAATGCAGGAAGAGTTAAATGAATTTGAAAGAAATAAAGTCTGGACCCTAGTTCCAAGACCAAAGAACAGATCCATTGTTGGCATAAAATGGGTGTTCAGAAACAAAACTGACAGTGATGGCATAATTATAAGAAACAAAGCTAGGTTGGTTGCTAAAGGTTACTCTCAACAGGAGGGTATTGACTATGATGAAACATTTGCTCCAGTTGCTAGATTGGAAGCCATAAGAATCTTTTTGGCTTATGCTGCTCACAAGAAGTTCAAAGTCTTCCAAATGGTTGTGAAAAGTGCTTTTCTCAATGGAGAATTAGATGAAGAGGTATATATTGAACAACCTCCGGGATTTGTAGATCCAAAATTTCCTAATCATGTCTACAGACTTGATAGAGAACTTTATAGCCTTAAGCAATCTCCAAGAGAATGGTATGAGACTTTAGCTCAATTCCTTCTGGAAAGTAGATTTAACAGAGGCACAATTGATAAAACACTGTTCTACCTCAACCATGGAAAGAACTTACTTTTGGTACAGATATATGTTGATGATATCATCTTTTGTTCTACAAATGCCAAACTCTGTGAAGGGTTTGCAAAGTTAATGCAATCAAGATATCAAATGAGTATGATGGGAGAACTTATCTATTTTCTGGGACTTCAAGTCAAGCAAAATGAAGAAGGTACTTTCATAAATCAATCCAAGTACACCAGAAATTTACTCAAGAAATTTGGAATGCAAGACAGTTCAACTGCATCCACTCCCATGGCCACTGCAACCAAGTTAGATAAAGATGCTGGAGCATCAGTAGATATTACTAACTACAGAGGTATGATTGGCTCTTTACTCTATTTAACTGCTAGTAGACCTGATATCATGTATGCTACCTGTCTTTATGCAAGATTTCAGGCTGATCCAAGAGAACCTCATCTAATAGCTGTGAAAAGAATTTTCAAGTACCTCAAGGGTACAGCTGATCTAGGATTGTGGTATCCGAGAGAATCAGATTTTAAGCTAATAGGTTACTCAGATGCAGATTTTGCAGGATGCAAAATAGACAGGAAAAGTACTAGTGGAAGCTGCCAATTTCTTGGAGGCAGATTGGTTTCTTGGTTTACCAAGAAATAGAAATCAATTTTTACATCAACTGTAGAAGCAGGATATATTGCTGCAGGAAGTTGTTGTGCACAGATTCTTTGGATGAAGAATCGGTTACTGGACTATGGGTTAGAATTTTCTAAAATACCCATTTACTGTGATAATCAAAGTGCTATTGTTATGACAAGTAATCCAGTTCAATACTCAATCACAAAGCACATCAGCATTAGGTACCATTTCATAAGGGAACATGTGATGGAAGGTACAGTGGAATTGCATTTTGTCCCAACAGATCAATAACTAGCAGATATTTTCACAAAACCACTATGTGAAGCTACTTTTACAAGACTGGTAAATGAACTTGGAATGGTTTCAGGTTCTTTCTCAAAATCTGTTTAGTTTTTGTTCTCATGCATCAAACTTTATGATCAGTGTTTACGGATTATTTTATCTCCATGTAATCTGTGCTTAAATTGTAATATATTAAATACTGATTGTTATCTGATGTGATTCAATATACTCTGATAGTGTTTTGAATGTTCTATGACTATTCACTCCAATAAGGATTATTTGTTAGATGTTGAGTTAGTAGTCTTTAAGAAACTACATATCCCATGTTTGAATTAGTTGTTTGTGTGGAAATCCATAACACAAACAAACTCTGATTTTGATCTTAGTCAAATTTACTTTGTGTATCTTATTACTAAGTCACAAACTAGATTATTGCTTCTTATCTGTCAAATTCTGATGTCAATAAATCTTAAGGATGAACTACATGCTTGATAAGCCTCACTTATCTGAAGAAAACAAAAGAAAAGAAAGAAGTCAAGTACTCCTTTGAGAATTAGAGTAAATATGTGAAAGGGAAGACCCAAGTGCATTGCTGGTATTAAGTTATATGCATTAGAAAAGCAAATATTTTTTTCTTGGTGACTTTTCACATTCTCTGATTACTGGAGAAATACTCTGATAATAGCATAAATTCTGATAGCAGTTGTGACTCATTTACACTGAGAAGCCACTATAAAAAGAATGACAAAAGATGCATAAAATAAGCACAAATAATAGAGGTGGACTCTTGTATAAATTTATTCTATAGTAGACTTCAAAATTAAAGATAGATTTTGTCACACCCCCAACTTAAATAGCAAAATAATTATAGCTATTACATCATTTTAATGAGTATTACACAACCAAAATCCAAGATCTTACAGTTTAGGGTTTGGAACAGCCCAACACTACCAACTATTACATCTGATTACAAATACCGAGTCCTCACACAACTATTATTACTTATTCTACCTGAGCTCGAACATAAGCATCAGCATCACAGGTCTTACGGGCAGTCTGCTTGAATCTAACCATGGCTGCTAGCTGTAATATCAGGGTAAAGCAAGAAGTGAGCCAAAAGCTCAACAAGTGCTAACAATACAACGCAAAGCATAAATCGAGATATACCTTTAGGAATGACAATGGAATGACATAATCAATGATAATCGAGAGATAAAACTTATGTGAGTTAGCATCATTATGCTTGCATCAAAACAATTTTAAAATCATTCTTAATCAAAATCATTTTATGACGCTACGGATTACAGCCGGTGATCAGCCGCGAAGTAACCCCGAACCTCGCTGGGTTCTAAAACATTATTGGGAATCCCTAGGCAACTTTTAAGCCTAATATAAGTGTGGAAAGGACTCGCGTCTCAGTCCAGATCCACCATTCAAGAAAACATTTGTCCCCCTTTGGGACTGAAAAATCCACGTTTTAATTATTTTAAAAACTGATGCCGATTTATGACAAAATCTCTTTCGACTGTAATTATTTTTATCAAGGGATTATAGATCAACTTGAAACACTGGAAATATGACACTAAATCTCAGGGCCATGATCCACTAGACTTTACTATATTAGGGTAATCGAGAGATTTCCATAAACAAGAATTTTGACAAGGAAATTAAGCAAGGCTATTGGATAATATGAAAGAGTAATGCCAAACTAGGCTTAAAGCAATGGTTGTAGACAAGGTATAGGTATTAGAACATCAAGAAGATAAGCATCACTGGTTCCAATAGGATAGAGGTGCTAAAATATAAAGGAAGTGATCATCAGCTCAAGATATAACAGGGTATCAAGCTTTAGGGTAAGGATAGGGTTATCAAACAATCATGAATGAATTTAAGAAATGATTGGCTTTTAGGTATCAAGATAAAGTTTCTATCGAGGTTATTTCAAGAGTTGAATCAAAGCATCAGGGTGCAATATCAAGATTTCTCAGGGATCAATAGCATGATAATCAAAAGGATCAATAAGGTATTATAACACATCTCTATTTTATCATGGCATTAAACTATCATGAAAGACTTTTGAACTACTTGCAATACGTACTCGAGGGTTCATGGCATCTCTATGTAACTCAAAGATAAACAAAAGATACTCTTGATTTAAATATATCAAAATGACTCAGGATAATTGCATCGATATATATATGAACTGTTTACAGTAAATGCGAAGGTCAAGTTGAATCACTTGCCTTGAGATAGACTGGTCTGGTCTGACTGGTAGGAGCAACAACTGGAGCTTCACTCGACTTTTATGGCAAGTTTTCCCTCGTCTCGAGATCCTACATAAATAATAATAATCCTCATTATAATATATTCTTTCCATCTTAACCTATTTACAACCCGAAATTAAACATGGATGGCACTTAGGCCTATACACACTTAATTCATATCCAACATTTATATTTTTAAATGTACACACGTAGCCACATAATCACATATCGTATATTAATACCAAATAACATCACATACACCATAACGCCACACTAGGCTCGGATGATCTCGACTCACCACTTAAATTACTTGGTCGCTAACTAAACGAAGTCTTCGAATTTGGGCTTCCTAACTCAATGTGCCTTTCCTAAATTATCCAAAACCTATTGACCCTCACTTGTGCCTTTTGTTCTACTGACCTTATACTATCTTACAACTATGGTGGTCGACCTAATACTCACTTCTAAGTGTCCTAAAACTATGTGATAAGTGAAAGTGCTCACTGGTGCAAATTTCAGAATGGTAACTAAGGTTTCTTGAGTGCATTAGACACTCTTAAACTACAAGTTTTTCTTCAAAATTTTTACACAAGACTCTCCTGACCTAAGGGCATCTCACAAGCTTGATGTGGCTCAAAGGCCTGGCTTGGGCCTTCTTGGGCCTAAGCTAAAAGTCCAAGGTACCCCTGTTTTTCTGGGCAGAAAATGCCCTGACTTGAATTAACTTGTGACACATGGTTCTAGCTCATATCCTATGAACTATGGTTGGAAAAACTTCTCTGACATACCCTCTAACTAAGGCCCAATTGGGCCTAATGAGGGCCTACCCATGACATGGCCAAATCTCCCTATTTCTAAGTTGCAACAAAACTGTCCCCTGCTGGACAGATTTTGTTATTCTACTTGTGCACCTAACCAAATGACATGCAAACCTCCAACCAACTCCTAAAACCTATTATATACTCCTCATACTAACTTCTGGTGGCTTGGGCCTCAAAGTGCACATCAATGACATGGTCAAAACTCACTCTAAACCTCAGGGTACTAAACTGATTTTTCTGCAGAAACTATAACTCTCATTTTCCAAGGTTTTGACTTGACAAACCCAATTATCAACAACTAAATACTTAAACCAAGACCTATACTTGGTATTCTACTGAACTAACTCCCTTTTTCTCAAAATAACCTTGGTGAGATCATCCTTACCTAAGGTGCAATTATGGCAAAACAAAAGAGACTACTCTTAACAAATCGCAAATCTTCATGCTTTTGAAACAACAAGATATATATTTTTATAAAAGATAACCACAAATTATTGCCATGCAACAAGAAGCATAAATCAATATTATCACATTATTCCTACTGAAATTAAGGCTCACTAACAAAATCTTTTCCAAATGATCAAAATCTTACAACAAACTAAGAGAATTCCACATGCATGCATGCCTTCGGGTTTTTCAAACCAAAACAACATATTTTCTACATATATTCCATCTTAAAATTGACATGCAAGCCTAGCATAAGGTATACCTAGATGATCACTTAGCATGCAAGGAGTTTTATCAAATTTTCACCACAAATTCAAGTCATTATCACATAAACATGCAAAAATTGAACAAAACAACAAGAATGATTTCAAGGACCATTCATTCGGCTCCCATATGGTCATGGCCGAATGAAATGGATGGAAATGGCCATTAAATCATCAAGAGTTTCCTTCTCAAGACTTGGCACTTATCCATTTATTGTAGTCCTCTCGAAAACAACCTTAAATCCATAAGAATCAAGATTGTGTTTTGAGTTTCACTAAAACCTTTACATGCAACCCTTAAACTTAAACTTTCTACTCAAAACTCTTTGAAATATGAATGATCATGATATAGGAAGTAATATTTACTTGTATGGAAGGTGGAAACTTGAATGTGGAATGAAGAAAAGGGGAGGGGGTAGGTTTTCGGCTAAAAACCCGAGAGGAGAGGGGGAGGGCCGAGAGGAGAGGGAGGAGGGAGGAGAAGTGTGGAAATGGTGGAGTGAAAGTGGTGTGTTTGTCATGTTTACTTGGTTTTTATTTGCCCATAAGTGAGTGGATGAGGGAAATTACAATAGTAACCTTCCAATCTTAGTTAGGTAGATTTGCATGCAAGGACAAAATAGTAATGTGGCTAGTAAAATGAAAGTGAGTGGGGTTGGAATTGCCCTCCTTGCCCCTTGGTTGAATAGAAGAGAGTTTGCATGCAAGGGTAATCATGTAATTTGATAATTAGTAAGCAACTAATTTTCAAAGATTTATTTTTATATAATAAAATACAAGTTCAAAAATTATAAAATTTATACCATAAAATAACTTGGATTTTTAGAGACTTTATAAAATCATTTTCACAATTTGTGTACAAAATGTCTTTTAAAAGAAAATTTTTCCAAAGCTTAGAATATTCCTTATAAATCAAAAATAAAGAAATTAAATAAATTCTTGCTTTGAAAAATCATATACTACCCAAAGCAAATTTATAATGCAGAAATTTTCACTCACACAAACGTACAAGCATTGAATATATTTAACTTAATATTATTCACAAATAATATTACATAAAATGCCGGTCGTAACATCCTCTCCCCCTTAAGGGATTCTGTCCCCAGAATCTAAGAGAACAGATGAGGATACCGGGAACGCATATCAGACTCTAACTCCCAAGTCGACTCTTCGACCTTAGGGTTCCTCCAAAGTACTTTCACTAACTTTACTGATTTATTTCTAAGACTCTTTACTTGCCAGTCGAGTACTTTAACCGGTTGCTCCACAAATGACAGGTCTGCCTGAATTTCTACAGGTTCATATTCTATCACATGGCTAGCGTCAGGATTGTATTTCTTAAGCAACGACACATGGAACACATTATGCACATGCTGATACTGAGGTGGTAAGGCCAACTCGTAGGCCACCTTTCCTACTTGACTCAAAATCTCAAAAGGACCTACGTATCTAGGTGCTAACTTTCCTTTCTTGCCAAATCTTATCAACCCTTTCCTAGGTGACACTTTTAGCAACACAGCTTCGCCAATTTGGAATTGAACATCCTTACGCGCTGGATCCGCATACTTCCTCTGTCTATCTTGAGCAGCAAGCAACCTTTTCTGAATTAACTTGACTGAGTCATGCAACTGTTGTACCAATTCTGAGCCGAGAATTCTTCCTTCTCCTACTTCATCCCAACTTGTTGGTGATCTACATTTTCGGCCGTACAAAGCTTCATATGGTGGCATGCCGATACTGGAATGATAGCTGTTGTTATATGAAAATTCAATTAATGGCAGGTGGTCGTCCCAACTTCCAGCAAAATCGATTGCACAACTGTGCAACATGTCTTCAATTGTTTGAATTGTTCTTTCACTCTGGCCATCAGTCTGCGGGTGATACGCCGTGCTCATATTCAACTTCGTGCCAAGACATTCCTGGAATTGCTTCCAGAATCTTGAGTTAAATCGGGGATCTCTGTCTGAAACTATTGATACAGGTACTCCATGCCTTAATACGATTTCGTACACATACAGACGAACCAACTTGTCCAGTGACGACTTCTCATTTATTGGAAGGAAATGCGCCGACTTCATAAGACGATCAATTATAACCCATATTGCGTCATGTCCGGATTTTGTTCGCGGTAGTCCTACTATAAAGTCCATAGCGATATTTTCCCATTTCCATTCTGGAATCTTCAGGGGCTGAATTAATCCGCTTGGTCGTTGATGTTCTGCCTTTACTTTCTGACAGGTATAGCACTTCGCAACCCATTCTGCCACGTCTCTTTTCATATTTGGCCACCAAAAGTTCTTCTTTAAGTCTTGATACATCTTGGTGCTTCCCGGGTGGATTGAAAATTTCGAATGGTGGGCTTCATGGAGGATCTCATTCTTTAATTCAGATACATGGGGAATCCATATTCTGGATGAAAACCTTAGTATTCCTTGCTCATCCCTTTTAGTATTAATCTCTTCTCCAGATAACTGATTTTTCTCTTTTTCCATTACTTCCTCTTGATACTTCTTTATCTTTTCCAGTAGTGTTGGCTGAAAGGTCATTGCATGACAAACTTCTTTGACTTTCCCATAAGCACAAAGTTCCAATTCAAATTTTCCGATTTCTTCGGATAACTCTTTTGATGTTATCATTATATTCAATCTTTCCTTCCGACTCAGCGCATCGGCCACTACGTTCGCCTTTCCAGGATGGTAATTTATCGAACAGTCATAGTCCTTAATCAATTCCAGCCATCTCCTCTGCCTCATATTGAGCTCTTTCTGAGTAAAAATGTACTTTAAGCTCTTGTGATCCGTGTAGATTTCACACTTTTCTCCATAGAGATAGTGTCTCCAAATCTTGAGTGCGAACACTATGGCGGCTAGTTCCAAGTCATGCGTCGGATACTTTAACTCGTGCGGCTTCAACTGTCTTGACGCATATGCTATTACCTTACTGTGTTGCATCAACACACAACCCAAACCCTTATGTGAAGCGTCGCTGAATATTACAAAATTCCCTTGATCATCTGGAAGTACTAACACCGGAGCTGTTACCAACTTCTGTTTTAACTCTTGAAAGCTATTTTCACATTCTGCACTCCATTCAAACTTTTGATTCTTTCTGGTTAACTTGGTCAATGGTGTGGCGATCTTCGAGAAATCCTTGACGAATCTTCTATAGTATCCGGCCAATCCTAGAAAACTTCGCACTTCCGTAGGAGTCCTTGGCCTCTCCCAACTCATAACTGCATCAATCTTCGCCGGATCCACTTTAATTCCATCATTTCCAATAACATGCCCCAAAAATTGAACTTCCTTTAACCAAAACTCACATTTGGTAAACTTGGCATACAACTTCTCTTGTCGGAGTATCTCCAATGCTATCCAGAGGTGCTGCATATGTTCTTCTTCCGATTTAGAATAAATAAGGATGTCATCAATAAATACCACTACAAATTTATCCAAATACTTCTTAAATACTCGATTCATCAGATCCATGAATGCGGCCGGGGCGTTGGTCAATCCAAACGGCATTACTAGGAATTCATAATGCCCATATCTGGTCCTAAATGCGGTCTTGGGAATATCTTCTTCCTTGATCTTTAATTGGTGGTATCCCGATCTCAAGTCAATCTTCGAAAAACATTTTGCTCCCTTTAACTGATCAAAAAGGTCATCTATCCTTGGTAGCGGGTAGCGGTTCTTGATCGTTACTTTATTCAACTCCCGGTAATCTATGCATAGACGCATACTCCCATCTTTCTTCTTCACAAAGAGAACAGGTGCTCCCCATGGCGACGTACTTGGTCGTATCACTCCCTTATCCAATAATTCTTGTAGCTGGCTCGCCAACTCTTTCATTTCTGCTGGTGCCATCCTATACGGAGCCTTTGAAACTGGTTCCGTGCCTGGAGCAAGGTTGATCTCGAACTCAATTTGTCGATCTGGTGGTAAGCCTGGTAGTTCGTCGGGAAACACATCGGGGAACTCATTAACTACAGGAATATCTTCCATGCTGGGGCTGCCTCTCTCTGAATCCACTACATATGCTAGGAACGACTCACAACCTTTTCTAAGTAGCTTCTTAGCCTGAATAATTGTAAGAAATAGTCGCTCTTGCCTCTGTCCCTTAAATACTACCTTCTCTCCACTCTTCGTCTTTAAATACACTCTCTTGGTCTTACAATTTATCTGAGCGCTATTCTCTCCTAACCAATCCATTCCTAAAATTATATCAAACTCTCCCAGCTTGAAGAGTATCAAGTCGGCCGAGAACTTATATCCCGAAATATCAATCTCACATTTTGGACAAAATTGATTCACAGGAATCTTCTCTTGGTTCGCAATTACCACATTTACTACCTCACTCATAACCGTTTTATCACATTGGATCTTATCAACAAAAGATTCTGATATGAAAGATCTTGTGGCTCCCGAATCAATCAATACTTTGGCTTTGACATTATTGAGTAAAAGTGTACCTGCTATCACCTCAGAATTCTGAACAGCATCTTTCATCTTTAGATCAAATGTCCTTGCTGTTGCTTGCGGGGTTGGTGCGGGTGGTGGAGGTAATGCCAATACCTCAGCTGGCACGCTTGCACTGGTACTTGCCACGTTCATCAGAGCTCTGACTGGTCCTGTTGCCTTACACTCCCTAGCCATGTGTCCAGTCTTCCCACATTTGTAGCACGTAACTCCTGGCTTCGGCATCTTGCACTCATTTGCCAAATGTCCCTTCTGATTGCACCTATAACAGGTCATACTCAGCTTATTGCATACTCCGGGGTGCCTTCTTCCACAGTGCTTGCATTCTGGCCTCTGGAACCTGTTTTCTCCAACTTGCCCTTGGCTTGCCTGATTGTTCCCTTTTGATTCTTGCCTTTTGCCCAAATTTCCTTTCCTTTGAAAATTTCCGCCCTTCTGGAAACCAATCCTCTTTACATTCCGATCTTGCGAACTTCCAGCTTCAGACTTTTCTCCATAAAATGGAACCTTCCTCTTCTTGTTATCCCTCTCTTTCCTTGACTGCATCCCATTATTCTCAATCAGAGCAGCTTTCTGTACTACTCCCGCATAAGTTTCAAGCTCAAACATAGCCACCCTATCTCTGATCCAAGGCTCCAATCCTTGCTGAAATTTCTTTGCTTTTTCTTCCTCAGTGCTGGTATACTTTGTCACAAACCTTGACAACTCAGTGAACTTCTTCTCATATTCCAGTACAGTCATGTTCCCTTGTTTTAACTCAAGAAATTTTAGCTCCATCTGATTCTGCATGTACTTAGGGTAATACTTGTCCAGAAATAACTTCTTAAATCTCTCCCAAGAAACCTGCTGAGTGACTTCCATAGCTTTTACTGATTCCCACCAATAAATGACTTCTCCCTTCAAGAAGTAAGTGGCATACAGCGTCTTCTGATCGTCCCCTAACTGTACCAACTCAAAAGCCCTTTCTATCTCCTTGATCCATGTGTTTGCTATCACTGGATCAGTGGTATCATGAAATACAGGTGGATTCACACTCTGAAAAACCTTGAAAGTGACAATTTGTCTTGGTGGTACTGGTGGTTCAGGTGGTTGATATGGCTCACGGTTATCTTGGTTTTCAATTCGTTGTTGAAGAGTTAGTTGTTGTTGAGCTATAGCATTGGTTTGCTGTTGCAAGGTTTCCAGTAGTTGAAGAATGTTTGGGTCTGTGGTGAAGGTGGTTGTTGGGTTCTTCTTTTTGGGAGGCATGATCCTGAAATAAGAGTTGTGTCATAACAAATATGAATGATAAAATGATTCGAGGGTATCGCATGGCATTCGCATTTACATATGGGGTCAAGTTTCCAAATTAAGCAGATATGATGATAAAAACATAAAATAACAGTTGAGAGCAGATGGAACAATAGCACATAATTATTGAAATTTTAAAGGTCACAGTACATAGGATTGGGACATAGTCTGATTCTAGAAATAACAGGCTTATTTAAAGGAAATACGGAAACAACTGGGGATTCCATAGAGTTTGATAGTACAACAACATGAAAGGTAAATGGAAAGAACTAAGGCTTCACTCCATCTGAACGGGGCTTGGTAGTCTTTTCCTCTCGAAGCGTCTTCACAATGCTCTGGAGCTCATCCGCCATCATCTGAATGACATACTGGCTGGTACGGTCCCGGTGTGCTGGCATCTCCTCAAGCTTAGTGTTGACGTACCCAACCAAGGTCTCAAGTCTCGCAATCATCTGCTCCTTGGGCTTCCCTTCGTAGTTTCGGCTGTCCGGATACGCGTTCTTCAGTCGGTCTATCAGTCGGTCGTACTTGCCCTGAAGCATGTCGAACTCGCGCCTCAACTCAGCATACACGGAGAAAGCAATAGTGTCGTCCGACCCAGAGGATGACGAGGAATGCGCCCTTTGCTGACAACCAATAAGAGGAGTATTAATAATAATTTACTTTACCTACTCTCTCGCATAGTATCTATAACCTACTCACAAGTCCTATAACCTATTTGGGCTGTTCAGGGACTCTAAACCGTAGCTCTGATACCAAAACCTGTCACACCCCCAACTTAAATAGCAAAATAATTATAGCTATTACATCATTTTAATGAGTATTACACAACCAAAATCCAAGATCTTACAGTTTAGGGTTTGGAACAGCC
This sequence comes from Apium graveolens, assembly GCF_009905375.1. Classification (NCBI taxonomy): domain Eukaryota; kingdom Viridiplantae; phylum Streptophyta; class Magnoliopsida; order Apiales; family Apiaceae; genus Apium; species Apium graveolens. The sequence goes on from NC_133653.1 coordinate 156,285,275, forward strand.
CAACACTACCAACTATTACATCTGATTACAAATACCGAGTCCTCACACAACTATTATTACTTATTCTACCTGAGCTCGAACATAAGCATCAGCATCACAGGTCTTACGGGCAGTCTGCTTGAATCTAACCATGGCTGCTAGCTGTAATATCAGGGTAAAGCAAGAAGTGAGCCAAAAGCTCAACAAGTGCTAACAATACAACGCAAAGCATAAATCGAGATATACCTTTAGGAATGACAATGGAATGACATAATCAATGATAATCGAGAGATAAAACTTATGTGAGTTGGCATCATTATGCTTGCATCAAAACAATTTTAAAATCATTCTTAATCAAAATCATTTTATGACGCTACGGATTACAGCCGGTGATCAGCCGCGAAGTAACCCCGAACCTCGCTGGGTTCTAAAACATTATTGGGAATCCCTAGGCAACTTTTAAGCCTAATATAAGTGTGGAAAGGACTCGCGTCTCAGTCCAGATCCACCATTCAAGAAAACATTTGTCCCCCTTTGGGACTGAAAAATCCACGTTTTAATCATTTTAAAAACTGATGCCGATTTATGACAAAATCTCTTTCGACTGTAATTATTTTTATCAAGGGATTATAGATCAACTTGAAACACTGGAAATATGACACTAAATCTCAGGGCCATGATCCACTAGACTTTACTATATTAGGGTAATCGAGAGATTTCCATAAACAAGAATTTTGACAAGGAAATTAAGCAAGGCTATTGGATAATATGAAAGAGTAATGCCAAACTAGGCTTAAAGCAATGGTTGTAGACAAGGTATAGGTATTAGAACATCAAGAAGATAAGCATCACTGGTTCCAATAGGATAGAGGTGCTAAAATATAAAGGAAGTGATCATCAGCTCAAGATATAACAGGGTATCAAGCTTTAGGGTAAGGATAGGGTTATCAAACAATCATGAATGAATTTAAGAAATGATTGGCTTTTAGGTATCAAGATAAAGTTTCTATCGAGGTTATTTCAAGAGTTGAATCAAAGCATCAGGGTGCAATATCAAGATTTCTCAGGGATCAATAGCATGATAATCAAAAGGATCAATAAGGTATTATAACACATCTCTATTTTATCATGGCATTAAACTATCATGAAAGACTTTTGAACTACTTGCAATACGTACTCGAGGGTTCATGGCATCTCTATGTAACTCAAAGATAAACAAAAGATACTCTTGATTTAAATATATCAAAATGACTCAGGATAATTGCATCGATATATATATGAACTGTTTACAGTAAATGCGAAGGTCAAGTTGAATCACTTGCCTTGAGATAGACTGGTCTGGTCTGACTGGTAGGAGCAACAACTGGAGCTTCACTCGACTTTTATGGCAAGTTTTCCCTCGTCTCGAGATCCTACATAAATAATAATAATCCTCATTATAATATATTCTTTCCATCTTAACCTATTTACAACCCGAAATTAAACATGGATGGCACTTAGGCCTATACACACTTAATTCATATCCAACATTTATATTTTTAAATGTACACACGTAGCCACATAATCACATATCGTATATTAATACCAAATAACATCACATACACCATAACGCCACACTAGGCTCGGATGATCTCGACTCACCACTTAAATTACTTGGTCGCTAACTAAACGAAGTCTTCGAATTTGGGCTTCCTAACTCAATGTGCCTTTCCTAAATTATCCAAAACCTATTGACCCTCACTTGTGCCTTTTGTTCTACTGACCTTATACTATCTTACAACTATGGTGGTCGACCTAATACTCACTTCTAAGTGTCCTAAAACTATGTGATAAGTGAAAGTGCTCACTGGTGCAAATTTCAGAATGGTAACTAAGGTTTCTTGAGTGCATTAGACACTCTTAAACTACAAGTTTTTCTTCAAAATTTTTACACAAGACTCTCCTGACCTAAGGGCATCTCACAAGCTTGATGTGGCTCAAAGGCCTGGCTTGGGCCTTCTTGGGCCTAAGCTAAAAGTCCAAGGTACCCCTGTTTTTCTGGGCAGAAAATGCCCTGACTTGAATTAACTTGTGACACATGGTTCTAGCTCATATCCTATGAACTATGGTTGGAAAAACTTCTCTGACATACCCTCTAACTAAGGCCCAATTGGGCCTAATGAGGGCCTACCCATGACATGGCCAAATCTCCCTATTTCTAAGTTGCAACAAAACTGTCCCCTGCTGGACAGATTTTGTTATTCTACTTGTGCACCTAACCAAATGACATGCAAACCTCCAACCAACTCCTAAAACCTATTATATACTCCTCATACTAACTTCTGGTGGCTTGGGCCTCAAAGTGCACATCAATGACATGGTCAAAACTCACTCTAAACCTCAGGGTACTAAACTGATTTTTCTGCAGAAACTATAACTCTCATTTTCCAAGGTTTTGACTTGACAAACCCAATTATCAACAACTAAATACTTAAACCAAGACCTATACTTGGTATTCTACTGAACTAACTCCCTTTTTCTCAAAATAACCTTGGTGAGATCATCCTTACCTAAGGTGCAATTATGGCAAAACAAAAGAGACTACTCTTAACAAATCGCAAATCTTCATGCTTTTGAAACAACAAGATATATATTTTTATAAAAGATAACCACAAATTATTGCCATGCAACAAGAAGCATAAATCAATATTATCACATTATTCCTACTGAAATTAAGGCTCACTAACAAAATCTTTTCCAAATGATCAAAATCTTACAACAAACTAAGAGAATTCCACATGCATGCATGCCTTCGGGTTTTTCAAACCAAAACAACATATTTTCTACATATATTCCATCTTAAAATTGACATGCAAGCCTAGCATAAGGTATACCTAGATGATCACTTAGCATGCAAGGAGTTTTATCAAATTTTCACCACAAATTCAAGTCATTATCACATAAACATGCAAAAATTGAACAAAACAACAAGAATGATTTCAAGGACCATTCATTCGGCTCCCATATGGTCATGGCCGAATGAAATGGATGGAAATGGCCATTAAATCATCAAGAGTTTCCTTCTCAAGACTTGGCACTTATCCATTTATTGTAGTCCTCTCGAAAACAACCTTAAATCCATAAGAATCAAGATTGTGTTTTGAGTTTCACTAAAACCTTTACATGCAACCCTTAAACTTAAACTTTCTACTCAAAACTCTTTGAAATATGAATGATCATGATATAGGAAGTAATATTTACTTGTATGGAAGGTGGAAACTTGAATGTGGAATGAAGAAAAGGGGAGGGGGTAGGTTTTCGGCTAAAAACCCGAGAGGAGAGGGGGAGGGCCGAGAGGAGAGGGAGGAGGGAGGAGAAGTGTGGAAATGGTGGAGTGAAAGTGGTGTGTTTGTCATGTTTACTTGGTTTTTATTTGCCCATAAGTGAGTGGATGAGGGAAATTACAATAGTAACCTTCCAATCTTAGTTAGGTAGATTTGCATGCAAGGACAAAATAGTAATGTGGCTAGTAAAATGAAAGTGAGTGGGGTTGGAATTGCCCTCCTTGCCCCTTGGTTGAATAGAAGAGAGTTTGCATGCAAGGGTAATCATGTAATTTGATAATTAGTAAGCAACTAATTTTCAAAGATTTATTTTTATATAATAAAATACAAGTTCAAAAATTATAAAATTTATACCATAAAATAACTTGGATTTTTAGAGACTTTATAAAATCATTTTCACAATTTGTGTACAAAATGTCTTTTAAAAGAAAATTTTTCCAAAGCTTAGAATATTCCTTATAAATCAAAAATAAAGAAATTAAATAAATTCTTGCTTTGAAAAATCATATACTACCCAAAGCAAATTTATAATGCAGAAATTTTCACTCACACAAACGTACAAGCATTGAATATATTTAACTTAATATTATTCACAAATAATATTACATAAAATGCCGGTCGTAACAGATTTTAAGCACCTTTCTTAGTTATGCCTTATTTCTAAGATATACTGAAGTTTATCAGACTTTAATCTTTATCTGATCATTTGCAAATGCACACACTCTCACTCCATATGAATGATGAAAATTATTGTGGTGATTAAGTTGTTTTTGACAAACAGTTAAGTATTATTTGCATAAATTTTGAGGACAAGTTCTGATGAAAGTTTTGATGATTAAACTCTGAAGAAACCAGTCAGTATTTGTGTGAAGAATCACAGAAACAGACATTCACTTTTTGAGTACAGAATCCATGTTCTGATGACCGTTAAATTCTGATAATAGTCAAGTTCTGATGCAAATCCTGATGGAAACTCTGATGCTTATGTGGCATTATTTAATTACTTGGCTTATTTTTAGTATTTACTATAACGGTTATATTTTGTCAGAATATAATTAAGTGAGATAAAAACAGTGATAATCATTTGGTTTATGGGTTGCGTGTTTTTTTTGGTAACAGCATGTGAGCAATAATTACTGCATGTTTACCGTGCCCACTCATTATTTTTTGACTGTTTCCATGCTGCCAGGTGTAAAAAGATTGTTCTGCCTCACAAAATTGACCGATGTCACGTGGAGTGTATAAATAAGAGAGTTAAAAGATTTTACAATCTTTTACCTACTATTTTTACTTTCTAATCTCTCTTATTCTCTCTCTCACTCTCTAATATTCTCTGACGGACTTTCTTGCAGGCATTTTAACAAACACTTTGTGAGCACACATTTTCTCACTTATTTCTTTACAGAAATGGCACCCAAAGATCTAATCTATGATGGAGTCAAGTTTATTCCTAATAACTACATGGCTATTCTGTGACGCCCTCCAAACCCGGGGTCTAGATTTGGGGGTCACTCGCCAATAAACCAAAATAAAATAATCACAGCGGAATAATATAATAAATATGACCCCTTGCATATAACTGGATCGATCACAGGCTATAGTATGGAACAGGCACTATTACAAACCAACTGTTATTACAAATCATAAGTCTAATTAGTTTTACAACTTATTCAAATTTTATTACAAACCCTTAGACTAGTTAAGCGTCCCAAACTGTCTACCTGGAAACACACCAAACTATATACAAGCACACAACTTCTAGTCCGACCTGGAACTCAAGCTTGCCCTGGTCTAGCTGGAAGAATCAAAATATGAAACAAGTATGAGCGAAAGAAATGCTCAGCAAGCAGTAAATAGCTTATGATTTTAGACAACAACAATAATATATCTGATGAACAAAACCAAACCACAATACCTGAACAGTATCAAAACTGACATATATTTGATAAGTAAACAACAATTGCAATATATTTTGTTTTGGGATTGGAATCCTCGAACGACGGTGTGTTGCCGCCGGTGATCAGCCGCGGAGCAACACCGGTATGCCGAAGCATATCCAACTAAACAAAAGGTACCCAAGGCATATATCGGCCTAGCAAGGTGTTATATCCCGTATAACACATAGCTCACACTGGACCGCTGCCATGGCCTCTTACGCAACCATCCAACCCATAAAAACAATTTTCCGTCAAAGGAGTCGAATCAAATGACATCCTTTACCACATCACTCCCCATTTCTCATGGTCCGGAGTTTTCTCAACAACCAATGGCGAAATAACCAGAACAATTAGTTATTCGCTAATCTCAATTCAAAGCTTCACTGTATAGAGTAAGTTGTAGCGAAATGTAAAATATTTAACTATTCTGAACTTAGAATAGTAGAGAATTTGAAAGGATAGATTCAGAGTCAATACCACTTGAATGATATGTGATGACATAAATAATTGCATAATATGATGCGAAATAAACATCACTTGAACAATAAGTGAAGTTAGGATACTTGCCTGGTATGCTCGACAACTTCTTACTATAACTCTGTTTATAACTGCTGGCTACTATCTCCGTCTAAGACTTGATTGCGCTCCTTGCTACTCGATTCTATAAACAAAAGGACTATCTTAATTGACAAAACCAAACTCAATCGACGTAACTATACGTCTTGACATCTACCCGACCGTTTATAACTAAGCATGGCGTTTTAAACTATAAACAGAAAGCATGCATACCACATAACACATAATCATGGCATTCGTATAACACGTAATCATATATTTCATGTAACACATACGTCAGATCATTAAAAGACACGCCTCAGTGCGTTCAGAATGAAAATCAGGTCAATAATAATGTTTATCGATCAAATACCGACTCAAACTGATACACAAATCAAATGACATTGCAATATAAAAGAAATTAAGTCTCAAAAGTATATTTATTGGAAGCGCAATATTTTTCTGAGTCTGTACGCGTTCATTTCGTATTAAACGGACGAACGGTTTAATTATTATGAATAAAATAAGAAATAAATAGATTTAAATCAATTAATAATAATATTAATTGATTTTTAAATACCAAAATATAACTTTTAAAACCCAAAAATAATTTTTAGAAATTTATTTGAATTTAATTATAAATAATTTACATTTATTTAACTATTTATAAATAAAATTAATTGATTAATTGATTTTTAATCAATTAATTAAATTCATAAATAATTAACTAAAATAAATTATAAGTAATTAAATCAAATTGTATTTTTAAAAATAATTAAAGGAAATAATTTTAGAAATTTAAAATAATTCATAAAACAATTTTTGGTATTTAAAATAATTATTAAATGATTTTTTTAAAAACAAACTAAATGATTTTTAAAAATAAGAAAATGAATTTTTGAAATAAAGTAAAAAGGAAAATAACGGAAACAGGTTTTCATTTTGGGGTTTGGGAAATAGTGGATCAAAAACGGGTTATAAGGATTGAAGTTGGGTCGGGTTCAAAAGCTAAACGGGTCACCAAGAACGACCCGCCGGAGTTCTTATGAACCCAGAATCCGGCGGTCATTTCCGGCAACCCGGAAAATTCCGGCGATCAATTCCTGGCCAAAACACATGTCCCAGCCTCGCTTTCTCCTCTGGTTTCGACTCAAAACAACTCACAACCATCACCGGAACCAACAGTTGCTTAAATTGACGTTGAAGTCGTCGATTCCGTCGAGTCTCAGCCGAACGCCGGCGAGCTCGAAGGAAAAATCCGGCGATTCCAAAAACTCAACAAAAAACAGAAATTTTTGTACCAAATCAAAGCCACTATCATTCTTAATCTATTTGAATTATCAACAACCATCAAGAACATCATAATAATCAGAAAATCAATTCGAAAAATCAACAACAAGAACACTAAACCCATAAACTCGAATCGGCCCTTTCTATAAACAAACAAATAGAATTTATACATGAATCGACTATAAACATGCCCAGAAATCTACTGGAATCGTCAAAATCAACCAACAATCAATCTATAGTCCAGAAATTGAGAAATTAAAACGAAGAACTTAAACTTCGATTTTTACAAATAATACAATCTTAAATCAAGATGTTTATACCGAAAGATCGGCCCTGAGATGCTCGTTGATTTGCTATCGGTTTCGAGAACAAATGATTACTGCAACCGGCTCAAACGATTGAATTGATCAAGGACGAACCCTAACCCCCAATTCCTCTTTTCCTGAATTTTGTTTTATTTTTGATAATTTCTGAAAATAAAAATAAAATAAAATAAAACAATTCTGCTATTTATACTTATAACAAATTATATCCCCAAAATGATTTAACGGTGTTTTTTTATCCCTAAATTACAATAATTAAGCCCCAAAATAATAATTACGGGTAATAATTTTAAAAACGATAAAATATAAAATTAATGTCAAAATTCCCCAAAAATTATGAGTAATTCAAAAATACAAAAATAAAGGGTATTTGAAGGACGAATGATTTTATAAAAATAAAAACATCGATTTTGTGGGGTTTGTCGTCCCGGTGGGGTCCCGGTCCGTTGATTTTTGAAAAAACGGAAACGATCCCTAAATTACCAGAAAATCCCGAAAATACGCAAAATACATTCAAACGCGCATAAATCGAAATAAAACGAGTATCTTAATAAAGACGCTGATAAATACGCGTCCCGATTGCAGATAAATTCATATAATTGCAATTTAAGCATATGTTAATCAATTGAAAAATTCTCTGGCCCGCACAGAAACACACATAACAGTTATAACATCTCATATCATGGCATTAATCACTTTAAACACATAATATTTATTTATTTAACATATAATATTCACATAATTTTTCCGGTTATTACATATTCTTTCTAAGGATGAGGCTCCTTCAGAACTTCATTTCGTTCCAGACTTTCTTGCTCGAAGTGAAATTGGGTATGCACTGACCCAACCCCAGGTTCTCTCAGGCAAGCAAATACTGGAGTTTTGGAGGACTGGTGTTTATGATGATGGTGGAAAAGCTGGGTCCCCAAGTATTATCTTTACAACAGGGGAGGATGAGCATGTGGTGACCTTGTCAACTGTTCGACAAGCACTACATTTTCCAGAAGATTGCACCTTCAATTCATCAGTTGAAGAGCCAGCTCTTCAACAAATGATGGAAAATCTGGGCTATGAAAAATCTTTGACAAAGCTGGAACAATTGAAGAGACCCCACATCAGGAGGGAGTGGAGTTTTTTCTTTGACTGTATTACAAAAGCTTTTGCCAACAAGTGCTCAAACTTTGATGCTATACCCATAATGAGTCAGCAAATCGGGTATGCCCTTTTGAATCAAACACATTTTGATTATGCAAGTGTTGTTTTAGGATTTGTTGGTGATAGGATGAAAGAAGATAGCAATATAGTCTATTTTTCTAGATTCTGTCAACTTATTTATAATTTATGTTGTCCTGATTCACCATAAAACTTTAGTGAGACAATTGAACCATTTAAGTTACACAAAAGGGCTTTCACTAACTTATTATCTACTGATAATAAGAAGACTGTACTAAGACCCCTACAAATTCCTCAGTCTGTTAAATAATTCTTAGTAAATGCTGATCCTCACACATACAGTACCATATATCCTGATGTAGCACCATCTCAACCTCCATCAGCACCTACAACCACAACTCAAACAACACAATCCTCATAATCTCAACCTCAACCACAGCCTACCATCAGAACTTATTTCCAACCTGCACAATCCTCTCACCCACAACCATCTGTTACAACATCAAGACCCAAACCTACAAGGGTAAAATCTGTTCTTAAATCTCCACCAAGGAGAAGAAGGATGATTCTAAGGGATGAATCTGATGAAGAAGAGGAGCAAGTCCAGGTTCATGCATCGAAACCTATGACAGTAGAAGCTGAAAATGTAATTTTTCAGAAGGAGGTAGCAGCTGAAAAAGATATTTCTCAGAAGGACACTAAAGCTAAGGGTTCTAGTATTGCAAAGAGGAAAAGAACTTCAAGTTCTGATGCTGCTCAAGCAACTCCTCCACCATCCAAAAGATCAAAGAAGAAGAGAGCAGGAAGGCATATGGCGCAACCTCTATCTGAGGATGCTCAAGAAGCTGAGGAAGGGGATCAGGAATCTCTTATCTCATCAGGACCAATAGTAATTGAAGCTTTGTCACCTCCACCTCAAGCTCAAGACACTGTTCCAGACACAGTGGTCACACCTCCTGTCTCTCCAATAAAAAAAATGTTCTAATTGAAGATTCAGGATTAAGTCCTGAAATTGACGTTCATAGGCTGGTAATTCCATCTGTCCTGTTTCTGGAAGCTCCACAAGGACAAGTGGCAACTCCACCTGTTTCTCCACTACATGCTGAAGTTCCAAATACTCTCATTCTGGATGTGGAAACAGATGAAGTTGTACCAGAATCTCTAACAGCCACACACACACTTGTATTGTCAGAAGATGAAGAGTTTCTTGCAAGTTCTGGAGAGTCAGCTCCAGTTAACACACCAGCTCAAGTTCTTGGAAAGGAGGCATTGCTTAAAAAGTTTGTTGAACAAGATGCTTCTGTTCCTTGCGAAGAAACTCATAGAGGAGTTGAGTGGACCAAGAAGTGGAATGAATCAGATTTTATTCCAAGCTCCAAAGTCCTATCAGAATATATTGCTAAAGCTGATGAATTGATGACAAATTCTGACTTTAAAGCTCAACTTAAAGTCACAGCTCTCAGTACTAAAAGCCTTCAAGGTCAACACTCCATTACTCATGCCAAGGTTGATAAGCTATAGGAAAATGCTGATAAGCTGGACCTGATGATCAAGCTGGACAAGAATAGGTTTATCAGACCTATTCATGAGAAGGTAGAGGCTATTGAGAAGGTTCAAGAAAAGCAACAGGCCCAACTGACTGAGGTCCCGCAGAATCAAGCCTCTCAACAAGCTCAACTGAATGAAATCCAATCTTCAGTAGAACTTCTTCTATATTTACTCCTACCAGATGATGCCAAAAAGGGGGAGAAGGTAGTGAAGTTCAAATGCTCAACTAGTCAAATACTAAAGAAGAAAGATGATAAGGAAGATGACCAGGGAAACCCTAGCAAGGGCAAGGGTCAAGGTCAAGGGCAAAGCAGCAAAGTTTCTTAAAAAAAACTAATTTCTGATGCTAGCAAATCTTATATAAAGAATAATTCAAGTTCTGAAGTTGTAGATGCTCAAGCTCTGATAGCAAGTTCTGATGATCAAAATCTGATATCAAGTTCTGATGTTCTGATTCAAGCTGAAAGTCAAGACTCTCAGAAGTTCTTGCAAACTCTGAAGCTCAAGGGAAGAGAGACTACAGTCTATTATAAAGATCCCAAGATTCAGACACTTGATGAAGAAATTTCTAGAAGACTATTTCTCAAGCATAATCCTGGAATGGATTTAGAGACATTAAAGGAGGAAGAAGCTAGATTTGCAGCTGAGAAGACAAATCTTAAGTCTAAAGCTTCTGATGTAAAAAACATCCAAGGCCTAAGGTAAAAGGCATTGTGATCAAGGAAAGGTCAAATTTAGAGGCTTCAAAGCCCAAGACAAGATCACAAGTTGAAATTGATCCCAAGGATAAAGGGAAAGGAAAGATTGATAAACCAACAAAGCTATAGGAGATGAAGATTCCTTAAATCCTGATGAAACTAGTGTGCAAAATGGTTCAAGTTTTTTATGATACAGCTGCTGAAGATGAAACTGTTAAAACTCTGAAGAGAAGGAAGATAACTGAAGAATCTAAGACAAACACTGACATAGCTGATTTCATAACTGTTGGATTGAAAGCCAGAGAAGCAAGAGACAGAGCTGGATTAGGTTCTGAAGAAGCTAAGCTCAATACATGAGTGAAAGTACTTACTAGAGATCCATTTTTATTGACTGAAAAACCTCTTGAAGAAGTTACACAGAAACACCTTGACAAGGTTATATCTGTTCAAGTGGTACTGGATGCTCATGATAAAAGTAATGTCAAAGAAAAGCTGATTATGTTTCTTGAAGATGGAAGAACATACAGGATGTCAGAATCAGATGTGATGAACAAATCTCTGAAAGAACTTCAATTCTTTCATTATCTTTTGGAGATAAAGTCTGAGATTACTAGGAGATGGTCAAATTTCATCATGAAGACCATAAGGGATAAAGCAAGAATTTCTGGATCAAGAGTTACAGAATTCATTCCAAATATTGTTGAAGATGATGGAAGTGAAATTCCAATGAAGAAGGATTCTGCTAAGCTTGAAATTATTCTTAAAGAGAAATGTCTGTGCTATAATGAAGACTCATCTCATCCAAGAGTAATCAGACTTGGTGATGGTTTAGAAAGAAATCATATCTCAACACTTAGGACTGCAATTTACCAGATTGGAAGTCAGGGTGAAGAATTGAAGCAAGTCAAAGCTACACTAGCTCAAGTCCTGAGGAATGCAGAAGAAAAGCTGATATCAAATTTTGTCAAGAATCACTTTGGATTCAGATTGACTCAGTAAGAATGTTAAAAGCTACAAGGATTGTAAGTTGTAGTTAGTTGTTTAAATAAACTCTCATTGCATTTGTACTTAAATATTTTTGACATCATCAAATCTATTAACTTGTATATTTTTCATAATTTACAAGTTGGGGGAGATTGTTAGATATATTTGAGATGTCATGTCTAATCTGTTGTGTTTAGTTTCAGAACTTAATATAAGGACTTACTGAAAATCAGAACTTACTGAAGTCAGAACTTATATCAGAACTTAAGGTCATCGGGATTTATATCAGGACATAAGTGCGGATACTTCAGATAAGGAAATCAACTGATTTACAGGAAAGGATCGTGACTAAAAAAATAGAAGATATGCATGAAGAGTTAGAAGACTAGAAGACTTGTAGAAGATAATATCTGATTGATATATTTTAGGAGACAGAATTATATTCCATATCAATTAGAAGATATCTTGTAACTGTGTACTATATAAACACAGCTTAGGGTTTACACTATATGTGTTATCATTCATAAGAACAATATACATTGTAACCTAGCAGCTCTTAGTGATATTGTTCATCACTGAGAGAGAACAACTATTCTATTGTAACAGAGTTTATTATATTGAATATACTTGATTACTGTTACTTGTGTTCGAAATCGATTTGATTGTATAAACACTATATTCAACCCCCTTCTATAGTGTTGTGTGACCTAACAACATAATAACATGATCTCCTAGATAATTTTGCCGATTGATTTGTGATATTGATGCTAGTGTAGTGATGTCGTATTTAGTGATGTTAAGTCTTATCGAGTTGATTTGTATGCTAGAGACAATTGTATTTCACCAAGTCTTATAGGTTGCTTGAGGGCTAGATCATGGTCATGGTTTATTTGTTTGTCGAGGTTTAATCGCTTGTTTATTATTAGAATTTAGGATATTCTCTTAATAATAAAATAACATGGATATTTAAAAGTTGGAGAAAATTGGATTTCATTGCTAGTTGTTGTGGCTAGGTGTCAAATGGCTAGTAGCCAGCTCAATTTATATGAGTAGTCTAGGGTTGAACGAGATGGAGCGAAACGCACTCGTTCAGAAATTTGTGAAAAAAAAGAGAAAAAAAATATAAAAAGGAAAAATATATGTTTATGCATAATTGATCACGAGTAGGCTCTTTAATACTCGAGTTATTAAGTTTTTAGGGGACTTTGTTCCTAGCGACCTAAGGCTTTTTATAGTTTGGGATCCACTAACCTAACGCTCGCTATATGGGTATTATTGTATAAGTCTTTTGTGGACCTCACTCATTGCACGATCAAATAAGCATACTTGTGTTGTTTTGTGTTATGGATAAAAGCATGAATCCATGTAAACTCCGATATAAGAATTGAAGTGTTATAAGTTATTTTGAGTCTAGCTTTTATTCTATTTATAACCTTGCGATTGCTTTGATGAATAGTGAGACACGATTATTGATCTGGTTGTGATAGTATATCTGTAAACATTTGCACACACGCACGTCTCTGGCTTGTAAGTTGATTTGTGGGGCTTGATTGATCTTTGTGCGAATAACTGCATTTGTTGAGATGTTGCTTGTTGATTGGTTTAGTTATTCTATGGGGATCGTTGCATTCATATAGTTGCATTCATGCATTTTTATTTCTTGTTCTTTGAGTCTGTTTATGCTTGAGGACAAACATTGATTCAAGTTTGGGGGTATGTTGAGTGGCATTTATGACACTTTATAACGCTCCGTAAAGCTTTAAATTGATGTTTTGTACTCAAGTTGTTAGTGTTTTTAATGTGTTTTTGTAGTGTTTTTGCATTTCAGGCATTTACCAGGTAACTAGGTGAATTAGCATGGTTTTAGTGCTAATTTGGTGTTAGGATGGTGTCCAGAATAAAAACTCGTGAAAATACCAACTCAAATCAGCAAGAAAGGAAGAAGTCAGGAAGTTTTTCCAGAAAGACGGTGCGCCCGCGCTAAAGCAACGCGCGGGGGCGCCAGGTCAAGAAAAGAAAATTATGTTTCTATTCTGATTTTGATCCAGAAGACTTCTACTTTGCATGGGCTGCTATATAAACATAATTTAAGATCGTTTTTTATAGGAAGACGTACCAGAGCTTAAGGAGAAGGCGTAAGAAGACCATAGAGCACAATTTAACCAAGGCGAAGAAGATCTAGTTTATTCTTGTGATTCTTTGTTTTAAGTTGTAACTTTGGATGCTAGTTTTCTTATTCGTGAACGTTTACTCTTATTTCGTACTTGATTTTATTAAGTATAAAGACTACGTTTATTATACCATGCTTTCATCGGAACCCATGTTGATGATGAGTCCGATTATGGGTTAATCGTTATCGTGGGATTCTAACGGATTTATTTATGGATTTCTTTAGTTAATTCGTTTTGATGCCTTAATGTATGGTGATTGTATGATAACCTAGTTTTGGTTGTGCTTATTCATCTTATGAGCGTCGCGAACTTATAAGATAGTGTGTTAATCTTTAATGAAGCGAAAGTGAATTTAAGGGTTTATAAATTTCCATGCTAGCATAGGTTCATGTTTATGATATGCATGATTCGTAGGTAATTTTAACCATCTTACTTGCCCTATGTAATCACGAGAGATAACTTGTGCATAAAACCGTTATGTTGTCAAATTCTATAGACATATAGGGTCTCAATATAATTGGTGTATATTCAGCTTCTATCTCTTTTGTGGTTGTCTGGTAGTATGGTATTCGTACAACGAAAGTTGGCGTTTATCAGTTTCGTGTTATCTGATTAGTGTCATCACCATTACTGCTAAGGTTAAGAAGAAAAGGCTATTGAATGAAGTATTTAATGAAGTTAGAATCACATGTTTGTGTCATATATTATTCAATTCTCTTTAATCTTTTAGCTTATGTTCTTTAGTGTAATCTCTTAGTTAATCTTAGTTATAAACAACCACAAATTGTTATTCATTTTAGCATTGGATAATAACCATACTAGTGTTGCATAGATACATTGATTTAAATTAACCTAAACCTATCCCTGTGGGAACGAACTAGAATTTATTCTATATTACTTGCGATCGCGTATACGTGCGTGAATATTAGCACGTGTTTTAGCCCTAACAAAAACCTTACATAATTGTTTCATGTTCCTATTAGTCTTTTAGGGGCCTTAAACATGGTCTCAAAGTTACTCAAGGGGCGGGGGTTCGCTCGTAAAATGCTGTTACCGAAAACGGTCGTTTCTCCTAAACCGTAAATCAGATTAAAGCTATTCACATATCAAAACGAAGCTTAAAATATAACCTATCTAAAAATAGAAATAGTGAGTTCATAGAAGCGGGTGTTTGGGTCCAAAATTTAAGCACAAAAACAGTTTCTAGTAAAATGAGCATTACGACGGCTATACTTTAGCAAATCCTAAATTTTACAATACCAAATCACACCAAACCAACTACAACTCAACAACAACTCAAGATCCATACATATACTACTGATCTAAGTCAAAAAAATCTCAATAATATCAATCCAATCAAGTATTATACCACCTCCATAATAAAAAAAACTACTTAACAATCAAAACTCAAATCATGCTTAAACATTCAAATTACTACTCATCCATCCAAACCATATTAAGACTCAAAAAATCAAACTTAGTACTAAAGGTTTTGAAGCTTTATACCTTGATTGGAGAGTGGAAAGTTACTAGGAAGCCTCAAAGAAACCTTGAACTAACCTTATACAACCTTGTTCTTACAATCAAAATCAAGAAACACAAAGTTAAATTTTGAAAACACTATTCATCCTAAACTTTTATGAATTATTAAGCTATGAAACCCTTGGAATCAAGATCTTAAATTCATACCATAGCTAAGTTATAAATTGTGGAATTCATAGAAACAAACCTCTAAATTTATGCTTGAGTGGAGCTAGGGTTTTGGAATTTTTCTCCTTGCTTTTTCTTGTAAAGCCGAGAGCAATGTGGTGGGGGGGAGAAGAATGCTTTTTGTTTGTTGCCTTGGTAATTAAAATGAAATGCTTGGCTATGTCTTAACCTTGGTTAATTAAGTGATTAAAACACTTGGCCAAGAATCATCCTTGTATAAATATCTTGGTCAATTCTTACATCATCAAGCTTGCATCATTTTCTTGTCCTTATGGCTTGATGACATCATCTTGCTCTAATCCTCTTGATTAGTACTAATTGTTTGGTTAATCCCTTTGTTACTTGTATAAGCTTGATCCTTGGTCGCTTATTTATCTTACGGTTCGCTTAACTCTCGTTCTTATTGTTCGTTTGATGGATCATATCCGGGATTTTATTACTTGGGCTTCCCTAAACCTTTCTTAATATCTTATGTTCCTTTAATGATCCTCTGTTATAATCCTTGAATTGAATTTCTTTTAATCATGTTACCTTATACTTAATTCTCTCGGTATCTAGTGGATTTTCGGGAAAAATTAAAGTGTTCGAATTCGAATTTTGACGACTTTTACATTCTGACGACTTTTACATACACTCATTTACATTATGGGATATTAATATGATCTCAAAATTTTCATAACAGAACTCCTATATAGGGTGGTCTGATAATTTTTATTAATCAGCAAAATCAACAAAAGTTACTATTCATCAGCATTACCAAAATTGAAATTATTACATTAGTAGTTCCAGGAATTACAATTATAGACATCTCTTACCCAACATGTCAGGTGTTCAACATCACATACAACAGTTGATGTTGGGAATTCGTCCCTATAAGCGGATCTAGAATTGGGGAAATTCGTCCTTAAAGGAGGATCTTGAATTGGAGGATTCGTCCCTTGAGTTTGAGTCTCAGTTGTTGCCACAGGAATTCCATCTCCTTGAGTAGTGTAGGTTGAGTGCGTTGGGATCTCAATGGTGGACGAGATAATGCTTGACGGAATTGGATCGTCAGTTTAATCGTTGCTTCTACTCTATATGTTCACCATAGGTGATGTTGTTTTCCCACAAACGGCGTAAAATATTATGAACTTAAAACTAGGGTTTCGTTTGTATTTAATATTAGGATTTCTGAGTTTCAAGTTTTAATGGTTGTTCTTACATTCGAGAATAACGGTTCTCGCAAGATGCCTATGTATCTTTGTATTGCAGGGAATCAAGACAACGTAGTTCTATACTAAGAGGTAGAGCCCTCTATATAAGTGTTGAGTCTGGAATTTTAGATTTAAGTTGGGAGACTTGGTGGACAAGTCTCCAACTCAGAAGGTAATAACGACTCTTGTAAGGAGGTGGTTTATGTATCCTTCCTTGTAAGAGTTAGTTTCCATGTAGGACAATGTGTCTTGGATTTACAGTTGTATCAGGCCTTGCTAACGAACGGGCCCGTTCGTGGACGTTTTGGGCCTATGTCGTTTTTGTCTGTGACAGGCCTCGAACAACATGGTTCGTTTTGGGCTTTTGGGCATGAAATTCAACTGCAATTAATAAGACATTTATTATGTCTCTGGGGTTTATTTTTAACCCATATCAAAGGCTTTCTACATGAAAATTATATGAGTTTCATATATGAACTTTAATCTAGGGGAACCTTATCTTTGAACAAGTCAAATGTTGGATAGGACAATATGTGTAACTCTGTAATGTTATAATTGTAATGTCTAAAATAAATCTGGAAGAATATATATGATCATACCCTGAAAACCATGATGAATACATCAGAAAAAAGAAGTTGCAAAATGAAATGAAGGTCTCGTCAAGTCCTGATTTGAGAATTCAAGAGTGAATTATTCGAGAAGTCAAAGTTTTAACTATTTGAGAAGTCATTTTTAAATAAGTCCAAAATGAACTAATTTGAGAAGTCATCAATTCGATAAATAGACAAAATTGATTCGAGAATTCCATCACTAATTCGATAAGCCTTCATTATTGATTAGAGAAGTCTGCAACATTAAATTAAGAAGTCTGCAACAGCTGACTAGACAAGTGCAATTCTATAACAGACTTTTATGAGTTATCCAATCGAAGACCGAGACCAATCTCAAAGTTCATAAAATGGCTAATGACCGAAAGGTTTTCAAATATACCCGAGGATCCATGAAGTTTTGTGCATATATACTAAAATTTAATTAAAAGTGATTAAATATATGATAAAAAAAATATAAAAAGAATCTTACCCGCTTAGTTATCTATTCTCCTCTGAGTTTCGAGTAATCATTTCTGTAGAAAAAACGAGTCAGAACCGATTTTCAACTTATACAAACCCGACATTTTTAGAAATTTACGTGTGATCTGACTCCCATCGATGTCCAGCACCACTAAATTTATACGAATAATGTACTAGATAATGTCGGACCCCAACTTATTAAAAAATCCTTTGAACTTGGACAAAGGATTAGTAACACGTCGCTAATTTTACTAGGAGGTTGCTTCAATCTCAGCTAGGGCTGAGCAAAACCGAACCGAAACTGAAAAACCGAAACGAACCGGTTATCGGTTTGGTTTGGTTTGGTTTGAATTTTTTTTTAAAATTTCGGTTTTTTTGGTTTTTCAGTTTAAACCAAAATAAATTTGGTTTGGTTAGGTTTTCCGTATATCAGATCGGTTCTAATCGAATTAACCGAATTATATTTATATACATTTTTAAATTATATTATATATATATATATATATATTTATTATAAGTATAATATATTATTATTATTTTTTTATCATAGAGAACCCGCAGCGGCTACCCTTCGGTGCGTACTGGGTAAACCTCAAGGGTTCACGCAGTAGTCTGAAAACCACGTAAACCAAGATAAACTGTATTTTAGCGGTAGCTAATATATTATTATTTTAATTAATACTAATATTGTAATACTTGTCCTCTTGTCCATCTGACCTCCAACCTGCATTCGATTCTTAATATTAAGGATTTTTCATGAATTCATCCAATCATTATTTATTATTAATTCTTATTCCAAATTATTTTCTTCATCTAATTTGTAATACGTTTTCGATCTTAAGCAACTGAATACTAGAATGCATTGTGCAGTAGCTAACTCTTGTATTGAATTAATGGCCAATAAAATTTTAATTTGTACCGAAGGTTTTGTTACTGCCTTGCATCTTTTTATTTTAATTTCTAACATTTATTAGTAATTGTTAATATATGGTTTTTAAATATTTCGATTTTAGAAACCGAACCGAATAAATCCAAATATTTCGGTTCGGTTTATAAGTAAGTTCGGTTTGGTTCGGTGACAAAAATTATGCTATTTGATATTCGGAATCGAACCGACCGAATGTTGAGCCCTAACTTCAGTCGTACTAATAACACATGACCACGCCTTACCCCCTCAAAAGCTCTTCTAATTTACTCCTCTCGATAAATTACACCAACTTTATAATCAATTTCATTTAATAAAAGAATTTTTTTCTAGCATGTGTTCATGAATACATATTAATGTTAAGATTTAGTGTTTAATAAAGTGTTCACAAAATATTGATGGAGAGTTTATTAATAATGATGAACCCCTCTATCCACAAAAATCTCCACCAATAAAATTTTTACAACTCTTTAATCACATTTTTCTTAGCATGTGCACCTATCCTCTGGTGCTGAAAAATGAGCGATAGAATGAGGGTCAATAAATATCTATTTTTTTAAAAAAACTGTGCGTTTATGTGTAACTGCGATAATCACTATATTGCAATTCAAGTACAAAATATTCTGTGATGCTGAAATTCAGTCTGGGAAAAAATCCTAATACATTAGTCAGGCATTTATTTCCAGTCAAACCACTCCATATTGACATCGTTTCCTGTACATAGAAGCATATCTTCTTGCAATTGAGCAGACTCATGGAAAGATTTAGAAATATCAACTTCACCCGTAATGCTCTTCAAGATATCTCATGTTCTATTGTAGCCTTCTACTAATAATCTCCTTGCCTGAATAACACATACCATTTGTTCACAAAACAAAAAATAGGGTACAGAAAAGTGCGAGCAGCAAAGGAATGCCGTCATCAAAATGTAGATTTGTATAACGACTTACCAAATATATTTGTTTTCAATGGAAATCGAATAGAAGTTCCTTTCAACTTCAAATCTCTCAGTTGCTTGCTTTTACTTGTTTTTCGAATTTTTGCAAAACTACCACTGATTTCTCCTTTTGAAAGATCAGTTCCTGTCTTTACCTTTCCACTGCTACTTGCTTTGCTGAAATTATCATTCTTCACCTTTTCATGATAAAGGGCGGGTGGTGCAAGCCGTAACTTAGGCGTATTATCTACATAGTTCAAACTATTGTCTTTCTGAAGGCTAGTTAAGATTTCAAACTGTTACACCCAAGTTGCTATCTGATGAGTATGTAGTTGAGCTTGGTACATCATACATATATATAACAGAATAACAACAGACATATATAATTCTACTAACCCTTGAAATTGGATGATAACCATAGGCACCCTCTGCCGCTTCACTTTCATTTAGATGCAGGCTGTTTCCTTCTGCTGGCTGGTTTCTTGACAATGGTCTGCTTACTAATCCATGCTCTGCAGAAGCAGACTTACTTTTCGAACCCTGAGTGTTCTTTTTAGGTATACAAATGGGGCATCCTGCTGAATATCCTCTTTGTGCTGCCTCATTTTCTAGAACTTCACACTGCAGATGGGTTGTATGTCCACAACTGAATACTTGAATTCTAGAGCTTGTGGAGTTTCTGGAAAGTGGGCAATTGCATATGCAACATAAAAGACTCTTAGGCCCATACCCATGAGAAGCCCCCTTCTTGAGTTGGCTCATGGTATAGTAGTTGTCATCATCGATCAGTGATTTGGCAGTGTCCTGTAATTAAAGGACTAGTCAACATAGCAACTTTGTCGACACATGCAATGGCAACAAAAGAAATTGTTGCAATAACTTTACTTGAATGTAAATATGTTAAGAGATACAACAGTAACTCAGATCTACAGTCAATTCTTTCTATCAATTAAGGTAATATACTGCATATAACCTACAGTTCTCATACCTTCTATACAGTGGTTGTATTCCCTTTGCTTTAATTACTGGTTAAAACCAATTAAGAGAACTGATGTAGAACTACAGTTAGAAAAAGACCGAATAGGTGGGGAAGGGGTAATTAAAAAAGGACAAAACATATTACCACAAAGAACACAAAAAATTTACAGACTTGTTATAAAATATTCATCAAATTATACAATTCAACTATCCATAATACCTGATGCTTTCAACTACGAGAATAATCCTAGTTAAAAGAAGATTTATTATGATTAATACCACAACGTAATATTTATAAACCAACATATTATCTTAGTGATAAATAATTTATCATCCTAGATAAAATGATTAACTAATATTTAATATCATTAATCCATGTTCCACATCAGTTACAAGCAATAAATGAAACACATGGATCGATTAACAATCTCAAGTTGTCTGACTTTCTGTTTATGGAAAAAGTAAATACGAGGAAAAAAAATTGATGCACGGCAAATATACCAAAATTCTTCTTTCAAAATCATATGTTCCAAGCATTCCCAAGATCGTAAGCTTAAAATCACCAAATTCCTGGCTACCATTATCAGATAAAAGTTTCATCATGATAGTCGGAAGGCGGATGTAACCAATCATTCCCTCAACAATCTCTTTAATGAACAAAGAAAATAACTTCCTCAAAATGTGAGCACCTTTTTGAAACTGTGACAGCTTCCACCTGGTCCTGTGTACTGAATTATTTTCTTCCCTGTCCAATGATCTAGCTAAAGATTTTATGTTGAATGTTTCCTCAGAATTTATTTTTGTGCTGTATGAATCAATCAATGGCTCACAAAACCTGTATTGAAATACAATAGTTTCTTTGAAAAAATTTCGCAGAGCAGTTGAATTGTTGAGTAATATCAAGTAGCAAGCTACCAGTAGAAGGTATAGATTACTTAATATATCGATCCATTTACCGAAATCCACAGACTGCAGATTCCATGTGTTAAGACTAAACTGGTATTTAAATAAAGATGCTATCATAAACCACTAAGCAGCAAAAATTATTTAGATGTTTGTGCCAAAATTATATTAATCTCTTTCAGGACAATAAGAACATCTTGGCATAATAAGCTTAATGTGGCTTATAATAAGCTGGAAATGCAATTTTCAAAACACACAAAAAATTGGACCTTCTGCGGAGATTTATATAATAACTTCTAAGAAACTATATGTCCCTCTCGAAACACTTGAAACTTTATTTACTTTGTCTATTAAGTTAAAAAAACACGGGCATAAGATAATAGCTATATGATGACAAGGGCCCTTCATTAAGCAACTAAATTTCAACAGACTAAGTAAATTAGCACCAGCCTACACATTACGAACTTACGAATCGAGTAATCGGAACCAGAGAGACTCGGACTCGTCAAAATCCATTCGAGGGCTGTTACGCTGGCACAGTCCAATACAGGTATGAACTATATCAAATATGTCATTTACCTGAACAAAAAACTGTGATTAGTACGCACAGGACCGAGTAAACTATTTAATTCATAATAAAAAACTAGAAGAGATGGCAGACCTCTTTCTTCTGCAAAACAGTGTTGAAACTCTTCACACTAGAATTAGAAAGTAAACCTTGAACAGTGGTACCAAGCAACGCAAATTTGTCATCCAGGGAAGAAAGGGTAAGTGAGAGAGCAGTGCCGGCATCACCAACCCGTTCTAATAAAAAAGCAGCAGCATCTACGATTCTATAATTCTGACACAAGCGTAAACAGTGTTCAACCCTGTAGTTCTCAAAAGTCTCCAGAAACTTGAGTACTGAACTGGTTTCGTATTGACATAATAGCTGTAACAAACATTAGAAACATGCTTAAGCTATAACTTGTGTGCGCAACTCACACACAAATGTATAAATTGCTGCTACTGGGTAAGATATATAAAAATACATAATAATTACAAACAAGCCTACTTTTGGAGACGATAAACAGTATACATGCAGAAATATGAAACAATATATGGAGCTAAAGGAGCAAAGTTGCTATGAAAAACAAGATGGACACTGACGGTAAAGTGTAAACAAGACCAACCCCCCTACAGAAAAAAATTACCCCCTCTGTAAGGTTTATTATGAGACAAAAGTGCATATGCAACAAGTGAATCACTTAAGTAAAGCATGCACCACCTGCTAGACACACTTGGAGAGAATTTTACCTCAAGATACTGTTCAACTATTTTATCTGTTACATGAACTGGATTATCACGCATGAACTTTGGAAATTCGGAAATCCTTTCCAGGTACGCTTCAATTCTATCAGGCTGATAACAATTGTTTCTTTCACTAGGAATATTCACATTATCACCTTTTCTGAAACAGGAAAAGTTAAGAGACCCCTTCGTGTGAGCTTCCATAACAGTCTTTAGATAAAGGAATAGGCTTTTAGGATGAGAGTCCATCGCACATAAAGCACGGTCATGATCACCGCCGAAATGCTCAGCCACCATAAAGAATGTGCCCTCTCTGCAAACGTTAAAAACAAGACATCCTTTATCATCAAGCAAAGTCAAGTGTTGATAAATATAAAAATATCCCATGTCATGTGAAACAACAGAAAAACGTAGTTAATTACACATCACCTGCTTAATATGACAAGATCTGGAATTCGAGACATAATTTCAGACTGAAAAGCATCAGATTCCTTGCCATGAAGTTGATGCAGTGTACAATTAATATAGGAAAAGGCATGTATCGGTTCATCGGCATCTTTCATATAGCTCTCCAAAGCAGCAAAATTCTGATTTCCAGTTGCATGAATATAGCCACAAACCTATATAAACATAAAACAGAACTGCTTAACGTTCTTTGTTTCTCATGGCTTGTTTGGACTGAGAACAACAGTTGAGAGAATTTCTACTCATTATACACAGTCATTTAAAAATCAGATAATGTGAAAGACAACAAAAACTAGACTACCTGGTAAAACTGTGCTTCTTCACACACATTTAACAAAAACGATGCATCCCAGTCTGTCTCCGGCACTACTTCTAAAATTTGAAGAACTTGCTTCTCTCTTTTTCTAGAAGCTTGAAGATTCTGCCTAGAACCAATTGGATGAATATAAATATCCAATGTCGATGTCAGGAACACTAAAATTTTACCCAGTATATTCTTTGAGACAGTAGCCTTTCCGCATGAGATGTAGTATGCAACAAAGTCAACGACATGACCAATGTCTTTCTCTGAAGGCCAAATTTCATTTGATTCGACACCATCAATGCTGATAGATCTATACGTTTGGGAATCTTTATGATCAATAATTACTGCAAGAACATCAACCATCTTCTGTGACAAATTCTGCATGGAATTATCTTTTGTTAAGTCTATATTTGAAAGGGCTGAATCCGGTAAAGATTGGTCTAATTTTTGAACTTCATCTTCTACAAATGCACATCTCAAAACATCTAAAGTAGCTTCTGTGTCCAAAACTAACAGATGATATAGATTTGGGCACGCCCCTTTAAAGCATGAGCTTGCAGGTCGAGGTGAACTAGGAAACTTGGTATCCTCCAGTAAAAACTGTACAAGTTCTCTTCGAACAGATCGTAAGCGTGTAGGAGAAAGAACTCCTTGTCCTGCAAAAGAAAACAATTGTATTTTTTTGATTATTTGACGTCGCCTACAAAAAGATAAATAACTAGAATGCTTTGGTTACTATTAAAACCATTAATGTGCCGCTAAGTATTTCAGATTGCCCTGCCCTAGCTGTTATGTTAGGTAAAAAATTGGAAACTTTTCAGTCAAAACTTCCTTATGTGATGGTTTTTCTATCACCACTGGCTTACCAGAGTAATATGTTATTGTAGAAATGGGAACAATGATATGCTTTGGTCAAAACAGCAAAGGGAGAGAGTGAAATATTGGAAGGTAAATGAAGGCTTTAGCTTCTGACTTCGTGTGGAACTTCTATGTTTTACAAAAAAAACATCTCAGGCATGAAGATTTAGGAAAATTATCATGTAAATCGATATTCACTATTGGAATATTTTGTTTGTCTTCAATCGCCTCTTGCATACCTGCTCCATCTTGAAAAACTGCGGAAGTAATTTTTTTTTTTTTTTGATAATTATGTGGAAGTAATTTTTTATAGAAACTTATTATTGACTTCATCCAAGCAAAAATACATAACACTAATATCGAATGTCCAATCTATAATCTTGTCATATAAATAAATGGCGAGCTACTAAATTTTCAACAAATTTTATTCAATATAAATATTGAAATACAACAAAACACCATACCTGGAGGAAATGAACAGCCTGAAAAACAGTACTTCAGGTAAACAAGCATCCTGTACCTGTTTAAACATGCAATGACGTAAATACTAACCACTATAAACTAGCAAAAGGATTCATCTACTTGTCACATGAAAGCCAAAACAGTTTCGGTTTAAATATTTAAGTTTTTTTAACGTTTTATCTATAAATAGAGTCAGACCCGCATTTTAGAATTGTCAATTAAGTTTCTTGAGTCCCAGCTATATACATTAAATTTGTCCCCTCAACAGTTTTCCACTTATGTTAGAGTTAATTAAACTTAGTTTTTGTGCCTAATTGATTATAATATCAGTATTCTGTCTCTACAGTAATTTTCCAGCACAAACATTCTACAATAATATTACAAGAAAATTTACTTTACTAAAAATAGGAGATTGATTTGGGTTAAAACTAATTAAAATGTTTAAACATCTACACTGCCAACTTTCTGCCATAAAATATCTGTTACAAAGTTAGAGAAACTCTTGCATATATAAATCTGATAGGAGATTGTCAGGATCTGGTAGTTCCTGAACTGATTTTAGCACTGTTTTTGGTATTTTATTAAAATGTAACAGCTAAATTAAGCAGTAAAACAGAGAATTAAAGCAGAGATTAGACAGAGGTAAAGGTTTAGAACTCAGAAATGCAGAATAGAAAGAGATGAGGTAGAAACTTGCAGCGAAAGCAATGGTTTCTAGAAAGAGAAATACCCTAGAGAGAGAGAGATCGGTGGAATCACATTCCTTTTCATATATTTCAACATAACAGAAAATGTAACAACTTGAGGCTATATATAGGCCTCATACTAACACCGAATGTTTAAAAGGCATATAAAGACTAAAGTACCCTTACTGCTAATACTACTATTACTTTAACTAACAGTACTACTATTTTTCAGCCTTATATACTAATCCAGATGAAGCCTTTGAACAGGCAGACACACGTACTTTCTACACAATATTCTGACTTGATTCTAATCCCTAAGAATCAGTGAGCAGTTCACAGGGTTGCTCACAAGCAGCGCAAAGATTATGTTCACAAACTTTGCTCTTTTCTTGTAAGCCATTTGTTAATTATGCTCAAGATCGTAAGCAATCCGTTTCTAAAGTTCGCGAGCAAAGCTTGCAACTGGAATATGATCTAGCCTTGTTTTTGATGATCTAGCTAGGTGCGCCTTAGTAGAGGTAAGGTTCCTCTTTCCTTTCAATTAAACTATATAGAGAAAAAGGAACCAGAGATACATCCCAAGTGTCATTCCTAGAATTCCTGCCTAAGTAGGGTAATGTTCCTCTTTCCTTTCAATTTTAATATGTAGAGAAAAAGGAACCTGAGATATATCCAAAGTATCATTTCCAGGATTTCCCCAAAACTATGCTGTTCTAGTTTATAAAAGATACTTTCCCTATTTTTTTTCTTTATCTTTCCCGATGTTTTTCTTTTCGTTATTCACTGTTGTTTTACATCTTACTGCGAAGAACCAGCCATCTCTCCAACAGACAACAAGTCATAGCTTTTCATATTAAAACTAAGTAAATTCTAAATCTTTATGTAGATTCAGAGAATTTGTATCTAGGTCACCTTTACACTCAATGAAATCAATGGATTTACTCATAGTTCTGTAGTGCTTCACTTGGAATTACTCTTTGTTGTTTTTCTGCTTAAGTTGAACGTGGTTATAAATTTTTTGGAGGCTCCGAATCTCCTTGTACAGTTCTGTACATTGGAGAACAGAGAATGATACACCAGGGATGAAAAAAGAAGGAAATGATAACTGAAAAGGGAAGGTAATAATAACTTTTAGGTAGTGAAACGTTAAAGTATTAGAAAATCTTAGGAAAGAAGCCTAAGATAGATCTTAGGCTCTCTTTCCTCATATATGTGTGTGTGTGTGTATTCTTTTAATATAACAATACATGTTCACAAGGCAACTTTTTCATCTGTTCTGCTCACGAGCCCTTTGCCTGTTCATGAACATCAAAGTTGATAAACCGAGCTCTCAGCTATTTTCATCGGGCTCGGCTTCTTAATAAACCGAGTCTCAATAATTTGCATCTGTGCTCAACCTAGACTCATTTATAGACATTCTTCATTAATGTATTCTGTTAATATATAAATATATATAATTAAATATGGGATCGATCTGTACCGGCTTGTTGATCAACCGAGTCTCAATATTGTGCATCTGCGCTCAACCTAGACTCATTTATAAACATTTATCATTAATGTATGCTGTTAGTTATTACATAAAATCTACATCCTTGTGCCATCTTAACCTTGTTGCATCAAAGTACTACATCTTTAGTCACTGCATGCTTTCTATATTAAAATATGGTAATCTCAACTGATTCATAAATATATATTTTATGGCGGTTAGTCCTAAGTTACCGGACTCGGGTACGGGCGTCGGGCACCGGTGTGGATCCAAGTGTCAGACTCATTGTTTTTAAAAATTTAGGATTCGTGGAAATGGATCCTAAATTGGACACGGGTGCGGGGATTCGGCATATAACCTTCACATAAGAGAAATCATACCTACTTTATATACTTCAAATTGAAAATTAGTGTCCTCTACCAAATAAAGAGAACACATACAAAACTTGTTTATGTCATATTTATAGCATAAATCAAACATGTCTAGAATTAAATTGTTATGAGGCCTTGTAAATCATTGTGAACTAGATAACTTGAAGTCAAAGTGTCTGGTTTTCTATACAAAGGATCCGACTCGGATCTCATACCCACACCCATGTCATGTCCGGTCGACACGGGTATGAGGGCAAAATTAAAGAGTCCGGTTAACTTAGGCGGTTACTCTATCCATCCTTCAATGAACTGAAGCTACAGAGGTAACCACAATGTTCCACATTTCTAGAAAAAAGTAAAAGAAAATTCACTGACATCCGACGAGGCTAGGACATGTACTTCCTATTCTCGATGTTTATTTTATATGTTTGACAGAATAAACCACCATAGGCACCAGAGGAAAATCCTCAAATAAGATCAAAGATAATGAGCTTCACAAACATAAACAAACGAAGCAAGATATGCCAACCAAAAGTAATGGCCATGCAATAGAACAATCACAGTAAACATACCCAATGGAAGCAGCAATGTCTCTTTGGCTATTTTGTAAAACAACTAAAAGCTCCTCTAATGGTGTTCTGAAATCATCCAGACCTTTGTTAAATAAATATATAAGTGCACCATACAACCTGTGCTCCCGGCACAAGCGGACAACCTACAGCATAGATATGAATTATTACAGGCTCCATAAGATAAAGATAACTTCATGTGTGAAGCCTTAGTTCTGCTTTGAGCCTTTGACAAATTAAAGAGAGAGATAGAAATTTGGCATGATATGGAGTCAGGGACTAGTAGAAAAGAAAAGGAAACTTCTGCATTTAAAATCAGCAGGCATCTGTAACATATTGCTTGATTAGATTATTAAGTCCACAATTTGTAAAAAAAAAAAAGCTAACTAAAAGAACCTGATTGAAATCCAAGGAAGATATGTCCATGTGCAGAACACATTGTTCGATTCGCTGCAGCCAACCTTTCATGCTATAATGCTCTACCAGTGCTTGCATAATCTGTCCAAAATAATATATAACATTAACATATACTAGAGGATAGGAAAGGAAGATAGAAGTTTCATATATACTCTAAATATAACATATTAGTATACCCCAGGTGGAAGGGATCCAAGCTTGTCGTTCAATATATATGGCTCCAACAGCTCCAAAAATGTATCTGCACATGTGAAAGGTGAGAGAAAGTGAATTCAACCAGTTCAATAACAAGAAGAATAAATTGCGGACTATTGAATTGCAAAACTGTTTAGTATACATTATGCACGACTGCTATTTAACAAAAGAAAAATTACCACTACATATACAAATACTATATACCAGTAAAAAGGAGTAACACTTAACGCTTGATGCCAATCACAAGGATTATATTGCCTTTTTCTACCGTAATGTTTAAGTTGGTCAAAAACTCGCATTCCAAAATTTAACACCTCAAGGATGTGCAAAAGTTCTTAAAAGTCTCCGGAAATTGTTTTCATAGGTTTCTTTAACAGACAAAAAAACAAGATATTTATGATGGTTTCATGGTTTAACATTACATATTATCGTTTTGTGATTTAATTTGGCTACACAAGAATGCTTCTTTTAAATTGTAATATATCATGAAAACCAACGTCTAATAGAGGTAGATTTGATGGTGGCATAGATTGAGAAGTTGTCAAGAGTCCAAATATCTGTTTTAACCATTTTATTCTATTGCAAACATATGGTCCTCTCTTTTGCAATTAAAATATCCAAAGGCTAGTGATCTTCTGCATTTAATTTTCTCAAGTCCAGTTTTTTTTTCAAGTTTCTATCCCACAGTTATTTATTTTGAACTTCTTTCATACATCTGTATGGTACCTGGACCCTCTCGTTTTCAAGATCCATGGCGCATATCTTTTTTCTCTCAATAAATTAGTTTTAGACAAAAATCTTCACAGTGGTAAAACCATATTGAACCCTATATCTAGGACTGCATTGGCTTATAAGGAAGAATACAGTAGCAGAGTAATCAGGACCTTTATCCGCACAAGCGTACCATTATGTTGAACAGAAACAAATCTGGAATGAATTTCATCGAACAGGATGTCAGTTCTCTTGATATGAACACAAAACTCGACAGCAACACCACCAACACGAGTGAACTGCTCTTCTATTTCTGAACGTACAGAACCACTAGTACTGGAGTCTTCTAATTGATCCAGCTTGCCAATCTGGTTTCCGAATGCTACTGACATGTACGAAAATACTTCATCTACATAAGATAAAAGTAACTCTACCAGGTAAGGCATAACAGTATTGTTCACTTCATCAGCTGTCCTAGGAAAATCAATAACTCCGTGTGTTGCCCCATTATATAGTGAAATTGCCATGTTTAAGGCACCTATCCAATCTCCTGATTTTCGTAAAACTTCAATCCGCTCTTTCCAAGGAAGCAGACGAGAAAGAGTAAGCTGCTTTGGCCCAAGTACATAAATAGAAGCACCAGATATTGCTACACAATTGTGGTATGCTTTTTCTGGGACTCCGGAAGTATTAGTGAACTGGGCATGGTAAGCTATTAGATCATCAGCTCGAGATCCATCTACAGTAAAACTTGTCTGGTGAACCACAGTTCCTTCTTCAGTTTCAAACAAACACAGTTGTCCATCTGATGTCAAAACCACCAACAACTGTATAAAAAACATTTTATTACTATTAGAATAAATCTGTGTGTGTGGGGGGGGGGGGAATAAACTATAACCAGAGACCTTTACATTACTTTCTAAAGCATCTTTTCAACTTTTAAAAAAACAGATACCTGGTCATCCAACCATGTCACACCTACAGCTGAGCTTTTAAGTGTCAATATCCTATATATTTTTAGCTCCGACTTCACCAACCTTGCAACCTGAACTTTCCGATCCCATGCAAGGGCAAGCAGCCCAACTCTCTCTGATGTTTTCTCAGGCACGTTTTCTACAACAAGTCTTCATACTTACAATAGTTGAATAACACATTTCTCTACTTCGGAAATTTAATTTAGCTTGGCGACATTCATACTTATTAACTACTATATATATAATTCAAACCTCATTAATCACAAGAAGTTTTAACACACTATTCAAAATTTTAAGTTATCTTGCCATCTATGAATAAAAAAATCAAAACTATCTTATTATTTTTAAATCTAATTTTCACTCTATGAAAAATAGATTTTCTATATATATATGTATATAATCAGAACTGAATTTTAAGTATAATGTCAAGAGAAATTGAAAAATAAATAAATAGGAGGTGTGGAAGAACTTAAATTATTTAACACTTAAATAAATTTAATATCTTTCTTTCATTAGAGTATTAGATAACTTTTCTATTTTTATTGAGGAAAATCATCTAATAGAGTGTCATATTAATTTTGTATAATCACATTTCTTTTTTTATTATTATTATAATAAATGTAGCTAAAATAATATTCATTTATCTTAATATATATGGTTTAATACCTTTACTACATTATTTTGATTTCTTCACATTTTATTTTTCATATCAATAAGTATTTAATTGTTTTTCAAAATTTAATACGAAAAATAAATATTATAGTGCAATACACAACGAGTATCTACATTCTACAGTGGAGGGTACAAAAAAAATTAATTTTTCAACAATAAATATGGCTTAATATGATTTTCCTTTTATTAAATAAGTCTATTGCATTGTTATATTACTTGAGCTGTTCATATTTACATTTTATAAAACACCAATTGGTAACTGATATTCAAAATTTAAATTAAACAATAATTTAAAGTAAAATAAAATAATAAAATATTATGTACATTAAATATGTAGAAAAGAGGCTGAAAAACAATTTTTCTTTTTACTATTTATATATATATAGCCAGCAATATATCTTTTCATATCAATATTGTCTAATACATTTACTGCATCACTAAATTAATCATATTTAATAGGTTACATTAAATATTATTTGAATTAATATTTGAATTATATTTAAACACCTAACATTACAACATATAAAAAAAGGGAAGACTGGAAGAGGTTGTAAAGCATGGCCAAATATTAGTCATCTTCTAAAACTGCTCACATCAAATTTATTATTTATAAATCAACTTAACACATACCAATGGAAGAAGTAGATAGTTGTCTCGTGTATTTCCAGGCAGCATAAGGCATACACCCCTCCCGAACCCCTTCAGGTCTGGGAAGTTGTGCATAGACTTCAACACCTGGATTGACTTTTGCCTGCACTTCAGAGGAGCATAAAATTTAACACTGACAACAAAAAACTGCAGCATTCTTACAAAAATGCATGTGCAGGGGGAATCCATAGCTTTTGGACAATCTTATAAAAATCACGTACCACCAGTGCAGATTGATGACTGACAAATATGACCACGCCTTCTTCAACCACAGAGGAACCCTCAAACAGCTTCCAGTCTCCCCCAACTACACCTCCCATCATGCTTCCAATACTACTGCTATTTACTACAGCACTCCCCTGGGCAGAAGTAACAGAACCTCCACAATAATCATCGGAGAGCAAAGGAGAAGCACAAACAACTGTGCTTGTTGTTTCATCAAGAAGAGTCTGCTCAAGTAATGGATTTTCTGAATATAAGGATATGTTCTAAAGTATTATTTATTATAAATATATTTAGCATAAGGGTAGGGGTTTACCACTTGTTTATTTACAGATATCCTATTGAGCCATGGAACATATTTAAAGTGTATCACCTTAATCACCCCTTTACTATCACCACTAACCACATTAAACTGCCGATTGGCTTGAGAATCCAGTCCAAGATAGAATATGTGCACCACCGGTGCCTTGTGTTCCTTGATGATTTTAAGAGAAGTAGCCTTCTGGACATCCCAAACGATATAATGTCCATCGGCATATCCCGCAAAAAGTAAGTCCCCTTGCCGATTGAAACACATGGCCATGACTGAGCCATGAGATCTTTCACCTTGTATTCCAAGCATCACGATCTGGAAAATTTATTAGAATATGAAGCATAAGTCAAGAGGCAGCTGTGGACTAGTCAAAAATCACATTACATTATTCTCTGTTTGGTTGGGAGGAATTAAATATTATACGAAGGAATATATATACTAAAACAAAGGTGGAAGATAGGTAAATACGGAAGAGTGAAAAAAGAGTAGCGCAATTTTTTTATGATGAAGACTGAAGAAAATGAGTACGAGGGAGAATGAAACGTTCACCCTCAAATTGGTAGGTTTCAGCCATACTTCATTGATAAAAATAGAATGGGCATATATATGAAAATTAAATATATTTATACAAATATCCACTCAATCTAATTTCTTTTCTTCCAACCAAACAGAGGACTAGTCTTTTACACTACATGAAGTATTGAGTAATAAACTAATAACAAGAAAGTGACTTTCCAATAAAATATCCAATACATTTATAGGTTCAAAACTAGAATGAAAACACTATAATATTTACAAATTTAGTTTAATAATTGTAGTTTTTGATCACTGTGTTGAACTCTTAAATAACTCCTATTATAAAAGGAATGAAGCGTCATTCAGTTTCTGATTACAAAATATAATGACCCCAAAATATATACATATAGGTGTGCAGAAATGGTAGACATCTAAATGTTTAAATGTACAAGCTTCACATTCACATAGCACAGCCTTTATTTAATATATATATATATATATATATCCTAAAATTTGAAAAATATTGACAAATAAAAAAAATTACATTAGGAAATTTTTTAAAAAGAGGTACATTTTTATGCAGTAATATGCCATCTGAGATTTTGTTTCAAAAATCAACTTTTCTTAAATTCAAAACTACATAAAAACCAATATATTTCTTACACATTATTCATGATACTACTTTATAATAGGCCACCTTATCTTTTAATTAATCATAATAATATTTAAGATCCGTTGTTCAAAAGTTCATACTTATGTTACCCGGGCCAGAAGAAACATATTCATATTACTTGCTATCAAAATTCCTACTCTTAAAAATCAGTATTTCTATTAAATATCCCTTGACTTCACTGAGTGCAAACTGCAAAGAGAAGGAGGCGAAGAAGGAATAGGAATTCGGAATAGACAAACGTCACAAACCTGGCCCAAAAGACAACACAATCCATTTTTGATATTTTTATTATATTAACCCGGCCCAAAGGATCAACCAACTAGCAAGAAAGTAATTGTTCGACTTTGATAGTATAGCACAGATTTAAAAATTTATTGCTGAACTTAGTGTCAGTTCGCCAGCATCATACTCATGTAAAATATACTCATAAGGTCGTACTAAGTGCACAACATTTTCGCAACTATTGGGAGCATCATACTCACGAAGCATATACTCATAAAGACATCCTTAGTGCACAAGGTTTTCGCAACAATTGGGCCTAGGAAAGGTCCCAATGTAGGCACAAACATAAGCATCCTTTTTTTTTTGTTTTAAAGTGACCAACGTAAGCATCCTAATATAAGAAGTCAATATTTAATTTTATTCCACTAAACTTTAGGGATAATGTATCGAAAGATGGTTAAATAACTAAATATAAGGTGAAAAAAGTAAGTTAAAATTTCCCTATGAAAATACCTTTGCATCACTACTATCGGCATGAGAAGGAGATTTTTTACTTGGAAAACAAATAATCACCCCCTTTGACATTCCAATGGCAATGTAGTTGAGATGCACAGCCAAAACTTGTGCAGATCCATGATCTTGCCTAAATATTTCGGAAGAAATTGTGCGTGTCACGGTGTTGTTGGCATCAATGTCAAAGTATCCCAACACAGTAGACCCTTGGTGCACACCCTCTAGCCTCATAGGTTGGGAGGCTGCATCTTTCTTTCCTTGTGAATCTATAAGTGTGTATTTCTTCTCAAGTTCTTCAGCCAAATCAAGAGGCTTCAAGTACAATTGAGTTTCCTCCCCAGTTGGTTCGCTTCCCTTGGTTTCTAATTGCATATCGATGTTTTTGAAAGGCTCAGAACCATCACTTGATATAATGTTGTCCTCTCGATCCACATTAAC
Source organism: Apium graveolens (assembly GCF_009905375.1). Classification (NCBI taxonomy): domain Eukaryota; kingdom Viridiplantae; phylum Streptophyta; class Magnoliopsida; order Apiales; family Apiaceae; genus Apium; species Apium graveolens. The sequence continues at coordinate 156,319,977 of NC_133653.1, forward strand.
TTCTAATTCTTTTTCAGACAGGGGAAGTCCTCCCACTTCATTTTTATCCGGTATTAAAATCAAATCCTCCTCGACCACTCTCCCATTCTCGTATTCCAACGCATTATTGTCAATATTTTGTTCAATTACACCCGGTGCTTTATTATCAGTATTTTGTTCAGTAACAAATTGTTCCACATTAACATCAAAAGCAGTCTCATTACGTATTACCGGATAATCTTTAGATTTATCTTCTTCTTTCTCTTCTTGAATACTTAAACTACTAGGAGCACTGTGAGCTTCCAAAACTAGGTCAAAATTATCACGAGTTAATTCATTCAAAGGAGATACATTTGTAACTTCATATTCTTCATTCTGTTCCGTAAAACTATCCCTAACATTTCTCTCATCCAACGCAGCCGCTAATCCATCATTAAATTCTCTAACCGCATCATCAAAATCAAACGCACTACTAGAAATCTGAGTTTGAACAGAAAGCGGTTCAGAAACTACCTCAACAGAAGAAGCACTGGCTCTCCTGAGTTTAATAGCAGCAGCGTGAGGCGAAGGAGCATTACGCGAAGCAGCGAAAGCAGCAGCCAGAGCAGCACCAGGCTTAACACTGGATCGTACACTAGCACCGGTGCTTCCAAATAAAGAAGGCAAAACATTTCGAGCGCGTGCATGAGCATAAGACAATTCAAGTGATCTATGAACAAGTGCTGGAGTTTTCGAATTATTCGAAACATCGATTCGTTTCGGAGACGAGGAAGTAGATGATGAGGAGGAGGAGGAATCGTTGAGAATGATTTCGTCAACTGTTCGACGCTGAGAATAGGCGAGTTCGTCATCATCGTCGGAGAGATTTGAATTGAGGAGAGAATCTAGGTCAAGCTCCATTGAAATTGTGCTGATTGTGCTGTTACAGGCTCTATTTCAATTCAATCAGTTATTTATTCCACGCCTTGTAATTTGTGTTTTTTGGTGTTTATGTTTGGGCGTTTGAAACACAATTTTTTACTTGTACAGAGAGAGAGAGCGAGGGAGATGACTGTGATGACTTGTTCAAGTTGGTGACTTTGGTTTGGTAAAGGCGTGTTTTCGGATTTGGGCATGTGAGAGAGATCGGGGGTTGAGAGAGATTCGTTGGTATAGTTGTATTTTCGTGTTTCGTGTACTTCGTGTGAAACACAAAACCGACATGTTTAGCGTATGTGTACATTCGTATTCATATACTTTCTGTTGGTCACACACTATAGAAGATCACAATCAAATCGAACTAAAGAACTCAAGTAACAGAAAACAGACTTTATCCAATATAATAAACTCTGTTACAATATGAAACTGTCATCTCTCAGTGATGAACAAATATCACGAGAGCTGCTAGGGTTACAATGAATATTATTCTCGATAATGATAACACTTATAGTGTAAACCCTATGTCTGTGTTTATATACTACACAGTTACAAGATAATCGCTAATTGATATGAAATATAATTCTGCTTCCTAAAATATATCAATCAGATATCTTTTCTTCCAAGTATTCTATTCTTCATAGAATTCCTTCTTCATGCATATCTCTTTTTGCGTTTGTCTTGATCTTCTTTCCTTTCAATCAGTCGTCTTCCTTATCTGAAAGTCTCCTTAAGTCCTGATATTATCTCCTGATAAATATCTCCTGATAACTTAAGTTCTGACCACTTAAATTCTGACTTCAGTATAAGTGTTGATTTCCAGTTAAGTACTGATTTGTCCTGTTTAAGTAAGATCTGAAAATAAAACACAAATCATATTAGACATGATATTATCAAATATATCTAACAATCTCCCCCAACTTGTAAATTAGTATAATATACAAGTTTAACAGATATTTGATGATGTGAAAAACATTAAGTACAAATGCATGAGAATTTGACTAGATAACTACAACTTATAGTCCTTAAAACTTTACCAACTTTAACTTGTGATAACAGCTTCAGTCTGTATACACATCAGAATTTGAGCAGTTGTAGATCTTGACTTGGCTTCAATTACTGATCTCTTTGATGTCAGGAGTTGTTCTGAGATAGTTCTTTAACAAACATCTCTCAGCATATTTAAGTTCATCAATCATCCTCCTTTTAGCATTCTTCAATTCAATTGTATCTTCACCAATTTGAAAGATAGTAGCCCTGATATCATCTATTTTAGCTTTCCTTATGTCCTGATCCAGTCTGATCAAATATGTCTTGTCAGACTCAAGATTGAATTCTACAGCCTTATAACCCAGAAAGGTAGTTATAATCTTAGCAGAGTTAGGCTTCATATCAACAATATCACCTTTGTGATCTCTGTACTTGGGACAGTATGTGCTGTCAGACTTTACAGAATAAAGCTTCTTCTGTCTCTGAACTTTGAGTCTTCAAATAATTTGCAGCACTTTCTGTTAATCTGTTATTCACTTGAAGTAAGAATAAAACATGTTCTAGTTCCTCAAAATACTTCAGTGGTATAGCATTTTCCCTTATATGGTAAACCCTTCCATCTGTCATGAAATATAACAAGATGTGTTCTTTCAAGAAGGTATGGTAAACCATCTGTACAGATTCAAGTTGATTCAATCTTTCAGGAGCTGCTCCAACACCTGGTTCACTTAAGGAAGTTGGATCATTGGTTGTGTTCTGCACTCTTCTTTCATCAGCACTACCTAATCCAGATTTATCTCTTGCTTCCTTTTCTGTAACAACTCTTGCTTCAAAACCACTTGTTGCAGTCTTCATAGGTTGAGTTTGTTTAGTTTTAGTGAATCCTGGTAGGAGTAACTTTGAGGATATAACATGAGCAATGTCAGAGGTTTCCTTTAACTTATCTTCTGATATTAAGCCAACTTGAGCTATGTCAGAGGTTGCTTGCTTCAGTGTCATATCAAAACTTACTATATCTTAACTCTGAACAACTTGAGCCATGTCAGAGGTTGTTTGAGAAATCTTCTTTGAAACCAGAGTAAGATTAGCATCTTCAACAGATATTTCTTCATCCTAACAACTAACTCCTTCTGCTGCTGACGAAGAGCACCGCAAGACGGATAATCCGTTCTTGCAGATGAAGAGCTTCTCTCCTTTCTTCTTCCAATCTATCAAGATGGAGATGATACTCCATTGATAAAAACAAGAGTTCGGTGTGAACCTCTTGTGGAACTGAATCCCATAGTTCATCAGGAATGGCAGTGACATGCCACTCCTGCTGCCAGTAAGCACAACTCAACTCAGTAGTGAAGGTTTCGTAATTCAAGAATATGTTGAAACGAACCATTTTTTATGAGTATGTGAAGAGAGAGTTTGAGAGAAAATGAAAGATGTTTTGGCTGGAATGAATCGATGGTTTAAATAGCCAATGGAATACCAAGGGACACGAGAACTGGGCAACAATTACAAGTAGAAATAATGACCTCTCGATTCCCTAGACTGATGAGTAATAATAACAGCCATTGGAAGCTTAAAACAGGAGTTAATGAGCACACGAAACAAGTAAAAATTACTGTGCATATACGAGTACCACTAACCCAAATTATGTTGACTGTTTATATCTCACCCAAACATATTCTGATTTTAAATATGACTGTTCCAGATTTTAACCACAAATAAGTCAAGTAAAGAATCAGTATTTAATATCAGAACTTAACAGTCATCAGAACATGATTCCTTAACTCGAATTTCCATCATAACTTGTCCTCAGAATTTATGCATCTGACACTTAAACTGTTCATCTAAAATAACATTTATCACCACAGTAATTTTCATCATTCACATGGAGTGTATGTGTGTGCAATAAGCTAAATATCAGATAAAGATTAAAGTCTGATTCACTTCAGTACATCTTAGAAGTAAGGCATAACTAAGAAATTTGCTCAAAATCTGTTAGTATTCTGAGGTCTACTTTAGAATGAGTTCATGCATGAGTCCACCTCAACTGTTTTGTGCTCATTTTATGCATCTTTTGAAATTCCATTTTACAGTGGCTTCTCAGTGTAAGTGAGTTATGACTGCTTATCAGAATTTATGTTATTATCAGAGTATTTCTCCAGTAATCATAGAGTGTGAAAAGTCACCAAGAAAAATATTTATTTTGCTTTTCTGATGCATATTACTTAATACCAGCAATGCACTTGGGTCTTCCCTTCAATATTTTTACTCTAGATCTCAAAGGAGTACCTGATTTTTATTCCCTTTTTCTTTTCCTTTTTCTTTTGATAAGTGAGGTTTATCAGCACTTAGTACATCCATCAGATTTACTAACATCAGAACTTAACAGATAAGAAGCACTATTCTAGTTTTTGACTTAGTAATAAGATACACAAAGTAAATTTAACTAAGCTCAATATCAGAATTTGCTTGTGTTAAAAGATTTCCATATAAACGATTACTTCAAACATGGGACTTTAGTATATTATAGACTACTAGGTCAGCATCTAGCACAATTATCCTCATTGGATTGAATAGTCACAGAAACATTCATATCAATATCAGAGTTTAGAAATTTACATCAGACAACAACCTGTACTTAATCAATTTTCAATTTAAGCACAGAATACACAAAGATAGTAATATCTGTAAATACTGATCATAAAGTCTGATGTACCATAACATAAACTAAGTAGATTTAGAGAAAGAACCTGAAATCATTCCAAGTTCATTTATCAATCTTGTAAAAGTAGCTTCACACAGTGGTTTTGTGAAGATATCTGCTAGTTGTTGATCTGTTGGAACAAAGTGCAATTCCACTATACCTTCATCCACATGTTCCCTTATGAAGTGGTATATAATGCTGATGTACTTTGTCATTGAGTGTTGAACTGGATTACCTGTCATAACAATAGCACTTTGATTATCACGGTAAATAGGGATTGTAAAGTATATTAACCCATAATCCAGTAACTGATTCTTCATCCAAAGAATCTGTGCACAACAGCTTTCTGCAGCAATGTACTCTGCTTCTGCAGTAGATGTGGAAATTGACTTTTGTTTCTTGCTAAACCAAGAAACTAATCTGCCTCCAAGAAATTGGCAGCTTCCACTTGTGCTTTTCCTGTCAATTTTGCATCCTGCAAAATCTGCATCTGAGTAACCTATTAGCTTAAAGTCCGATTCTCTGGGATACCACAATCCCATATCAGTTGTACCCTTAAGGTACTTGAATATTATTTTCACAGCTGTTTAGTGAGGTTCTCTTGGATCTGCTTGAAATCTTGCACAAAGACAGGTAGCATACATAATATCAGGTCTACTAGCAGTTAGATAGAGTAGTGAGCCAATCATACCTCTGTAATCAGTAACATCTACTGATGTACCAGTATCCTTATCCAATTTTATTGCAGTGGCCATGAGAGTGGATGCACTAGAACAATCTTGTATTCCAAATTTCTTCAGCAAATTTCTGGTGTACTTGGATTGACAAATAAAAGTGCCTTCTTCATTCTGCTTGACTTGAAGGCCCAGAAAATAGCTAAGTTCCCCCATCATATTCATTTGATATCTTGACTGCATCAGTTTGGCAAACTTCTTGCAAAGTCTGTCATTTGTAGAACCAAAAATGATATCATCAACATATATCTGCACCAAAAGTAAGTCATTTCAATAATTGAGGTAGAACAGTGTTTTGTCAATAGTTCCTCTATTAAAGTCACTTTCGAGAAGAAACTGAGCTAAAGTCTCATACCATGCTCTTGGAGCTTGCTTAAGGCCATAAAGTGTTTTATCAAGCATGTAGACATAATTTGGAAGTTTTGAATCTACAAAGCCCGGAGGTTGTTCAACATATACTTCCTCTTCCAATTCTCCATTGAGAAAAGCACTTTTCACATCCATTTGAAAGACAGTAAACTTTTTGTGAGCAGCATAAGCCAAAAATATCCTTATGGCTTTCAATCTAGCAACTGGTGCAAATGTTTCAACATAATCAATTCCCTCCTGTTGAGAATATCCTTTTGCAACCAGCCTTGCTTTATTCCTTGTTATTATGCCATCACTATCAGTTTTGTTTCTGAACACCCACTTTGTACCAACAACAAATCTGTTCTTTGGTCTTGGCACTAGGGTCCAGACTTTGTTTCTTTCAAATTCATTTAACTCTTCCTGCATTGCTTGCACCCAATCAGCATCTTGAAGAGCTTCTTCCACTTTCTTTGGTTCAGTCTGAGAAAGAAAAGAATTATAAAGACATTCATTTGATGTAGTTGTTCTAGTTCAGACACCTGCATCAGGATTTCCAATAATTAAGTCAGGTGTATGTGATTTAGTCCACTTCCATGAAGATGGAAGGTTTTTTCTAGAACTGGATGCTCCCCCATGATCCATGTTGTCTTCATCAACATTTTCTGATGCTCCCCCTGAAATTGTGCTCTCTGAATTGGATCCTTCAGTATTTGAATTTCCAGAATTATTAGAACTTGGCTCATCAAAACTTGATGAATCAGAACTTAAAGAGCCAGTTGTAGGTTCTGATGCTTCTTGAGATGTGGTTGTATCTTCAGTATGCTCCCCCTGCACAGGTGCATCTTCCTTTGGCGTAGTCACCACAGTTTCAATAACATCAGAGTTTAATCCATCAGAGTTTGCAGTATCAGGATTTAGACTGTCAGGATTTACAGTATCAGAATTTAAATCTTCATTTTCCAATCTCAGCTGATCATGATCATTGAAATCTTCAAGTCCAGTAATCTTCTTATCATCAAAAGAGACATTGATAGATTACATGACAACCTTTTTTCTTACATTGTAGACTCTGAAGGCTTTTACGGAAAGTGGATATCCAACAAAAATTCCTTCATCAGCTTTTAGATCAAATTTGGATAGTTGTTCAGGATGAGTCTTAAGAACAAAACATTTGCATCCAAATACATGAAAATACTTCAGATTTGGCTTCTTTTTCTTCACCATCTCATATGGTGTCTTTCCATGCTTGTTAATGAGTGTTGCATTCTGAGTAAAACAAGCAGTCTGCACAGCTTCAGCCCAAAAATAGGTTGGTAGCTTTGCTTCATCAAGCATAGTCCGTGCAGCTTCAATAAGAGTTCTATTCTTTCTTTCAACAACTCCATTTTGTTGTGGAGTTCCAGGAGTAGAAAATTCCTGCTTTATTCCATGGTCTTTGCAGAACTCTTCCATGATCAAATTCTTGAACTCAGTGCCATTATCACTTCTTATTATCTTCACAAAATCTTTGACCAATTTATCCAGTTGCTTGACATGATCAATCAAAATAGATGTAATTTCACTTTTTGTGTGCAAGAAATACACCCATGTGTATCTGGTGAACTCATCCACTATGACCATATCATATTTCTTCTTTGCAATAGACATGACATTCACTGGACCAAATAGATCAACATGTAGTAGGTGATAAGGCTCAAGAATTGATGATTCAGTCTTGCTCTTGAATGAAGATTTTCTTTGTTTAGCCTTCTGACATGAATCAAAGAGGCCATCAGGAGCAAATACTGATTTTAGCAGTCCTCTCACAAGATCTTTCTTGACTAGTTCATTTATATTGTTGAAATTTAAATGAGAGAGTTTCTTGTGCCAATTCCAGCTTTCTTCAATTGATGTTCTACTTAACAGACAGATTGCAGAACCATCAGTACTTGTTGAAAGCTTGGCTTCATAAATGTTACCATGCCTGTATCCTTTCAGAACAGCTTTGCCTGTAGATTTACTTACAACTTCACAGTGTTTTTCAAAGAAATCCACATGATAACCTCTGTCACAGATTTGACTAACACTGAGCAGATTGTGTTTAAGTCCTGAGACCAGAGCTACTTTTTCAATGATGACATTCCTCAGATTGATATTGCCATATCCCAAGGTTTTTCCAAGGTTGCCATCTCCATAGGAAACACTTGGGCCAGCTTTCTCCACAAAGTCTAATAGCAGAGCTTTATTTCAAGTCATATGTCTTGAACATCCACTGTCCAGAACTAGGATGTTTTTCCTGTTGCCCTGCAATCACCAAGACCATTAATGATTAGTTTTAAGGACCCAGACTTGCTTGGATCCTTTGGCCTTATTAAGTTTGTTAACATTTATAGCGGATTTAGCATCAGAGTTTATGTGGATTTAGCATCAGAGTTTATGTTAACATTTTTCTTATCAGCATTTACATTATCAGACTTTGTATCAGAACTTACACTAGAAGGAACAATGCTAACTTTCTTTAAAGAAGGTTTTATTTGATAATAGTCATAGTACAAACTATGATATTCCTTACAAGTATAAATGGAATGTCATAAACTACCACAATGAAAACAAGGATTTTGTGGCTTATATCTAACAGACTGACTCTTAACTCCTGACTTTGAAGGTAAGGAGTTTATGTTCTTATTTGTTCTGCAAAAAGAAGCCAGATGGTTAGAATTTCCACAGTTATGACATATTTTTCTAGGAGCATTAGGAACAAGCTTGTAATTATTACTTTTATTAACACCCTCCTTTTTATTCCTATTTTTTCTAGGTGACTTTCCCTTGTTGACATTCTTAACATCTTTCAGCTTATGCTTAAGCTGCTTCTTTGTCATTAAGCCTACGTTAACTTCAGTTGGCTTTTCCTGTTTTAGTTTGCCAGAAGATAATTCCTCTTTAACTTCTGATTTATCAATATCAGACTTTACAGCTACAAACTTAACAGGTTTCAACTTTGGATTTTGTTTAACAACTATAGGCTCAATTTCTATAGTTGCTTTATCATTCTTATCATCTCCATAACCTAAGCCCTCTTTCCTGAGTTGTTCTGCCAGAGTTAGTCCAAGTTTTGATAATCTCTCTTTCCTTTTCTAATTTAGTTTTTAGCGATTCATTCATTTTAAGTACTTCATCCCTAACATAAAAAAGCATCATCTCTATCTTTCTGAGTTTAATGGAACATGACTAACTCTTTTTCTAAATAATCATTCCTCTTTTTACAAGCAAGATTTTTAGAAGTTAATCATTCACATGTTAAAGTTTGATCTCTATAACTAATGAACATGGTTTTAAGATATCTTCTCAACTCATTAATATCATCAGTATGAAAGGCATAAGTAGTTTGAGGTACCTTTAACTCGGCAGCATCAGAATTGCTATCAGCATTTGCCATCAAGGCATAGTTTTCCTCACTTTCAGAATCTGAAGTGTCTGTCCAGCTTTTCTTCATTGTGACAAGAGCCTTGCCTTTGTCACTCATCACTTTCTTGCAATCAGGAGATATGTGGCCTTTCTCACCACAGTTATAGCATTTAACATTTGTGTAATCTCCTCTGTCAGACTTCCCTCCTTTGCCTTCAGATTTTATGAAACTCTTCTTATCAGAACTTGCACCTTTCCTGGAAAATTTCTTTCCCTTCCTGAATTTTCTGTATGCAATCCTTGTGATTCCTTTCACCATAAGAGCACACAGCTTCATCATCTCTTCATCAGCATCCATCTCAGGCAAGCTTTCAGTTTCTGAGTCATCATCACTATCAGAACTTGATGACTCAGTATCAGACTTTGTGATGAGAGCTTTTCCCTTGCCTTTTCTTGAGGTAGCTGCTTTGGGAGATTCCTCCTCAACCTTAAGAGCAACTATCCTTGACTTTCCTCATTTCCTCTTGCTTCTTTGTTCCATCTCAAGTTCATGAGTCTTGAGCATCCCATAAATTTCATCAAGAGTTGTTTCTTCAAGATTATAGTTGTCTCTTATAGTGGTGGCCTTCAAATCCCATCTTTTAGGAAGTGCTAACAGGAATTTAAAATTCGAATCCTCAAGATCATACTCCTTTTCAACTAGTGACAAATCATTCAAGAGTTTGACAAATCTGTCATATAAACCAGTTAATGACTCATCAGGCTTTGAGTCAAAGTGTTCATACTCTTGAGTGAGTATTGTCTTCCTGTTCTTCTTATCTGATTCGGTTCCCTGGCATCTTGTCTCCAAGGCATCCCATATCTCCTTTGCAGTCTTGCAGTTGATTACCCTATTTGACATTACATTATCAATATCACTATGCAGCAAGTGTCGTACCTTAGCATCCTTAGCAATTGAAGAGATAACTTTAGCTGTGTAATCACTCTTCTCCTTTGGTACAGACTTTGCTGGTTGACCTGCAACTACAACAGTGAGTTTGGTTGGCTTGTGTGGTCCTTCATTGATTCTGTCAAGATATTCTGGATCAGTAGCTTCCAGAAACATAGACATCCTCACCTTCCATATGGAATATTCAGATGGTTCCAGAATGGGAACTCTAATAGTCTCATATCGACTATGGATTTGAGTCTTTGGAGGTTCTTCAGTTTTGGTGGGCTTGGTTGGAGTTTCTTCTTCAGACATGATTGTTTTTGGATCTTAAACTGTTTGTGTGTTAACAGATCTGCTCTGATACCACTTGTTAGGTCACACACACTGTAGAAGGGGATTGAATACAGTGTTTATCACAATCAAATCGAATTAAAGAACTCAAGTAACAGAAAACAGACTTTATTCAATATAATAAACTCTGTTACAATATGGAACTGTCCTCTCTCAGTGATGAACAAATATCACAAGAGCTGCTAGGGTTACAATGAATATTATTCTCGATAATGATAACACTTATAGTGTAAACCCTATGTCTGTGTTTATATACTACACAGTTACAAGATAATCGCTAATTGATATGGAATATAATTCTGCTTCCTAAAATATAACAATCAGATATCTTTTCTTCCAAGTATTATATTCTTCATAGAATTCCTTCTTCATGCATATCTTTTTTGCGTTTATCTTGATCTTCTTTCCTTTCAATCAGCTGCCTTCCTTATCTGAAAGTCTCCTTAAGTCCTGATATTATCTCCTGATAAATATCTCCTGATAACTTAGGTTCTGACCACTTAAGTTCTGACTTCAGTATAAGTGTTGATTTCCAGTTAAGTACTGATTTGTCCTGTTTAAGTAAGATCTGAAAACTAAACATAAATCATATTAGACATGACATTATCAAATATATCTAACACTTTCGTCTCGTGTCGTGTATGTCGTGTTAATTGAATATTAATATATATTAAATTTAATATTAATATTAATTAAAATATAATATTTTTAGGTAAAAAATTTATAAAATATATGAAATATATATTTAGATCTCAATTCTAGATAATATAATGAAATCATATAATATCTTAAAAATAAATATGCATATATTTATTGTAATTCTACATATATTTGTAAAAAAATATTAAAATTTAATAATAATATTTATTTATGTCGTATACTTCGTGCCGTGTCGTGTACTCGAAGGTTAAACACAAAACCGACACTAAATCTCGATCGTGTACTTTCGTGTCGTGTACTAAAAATGCAAATACAAACACTAAATTTTCGTGTCGTTTCGTGTCGTGTAAGTCGTGTCGTGTCCAAAATTGTTGGGTCTAGTATTGAAGAATCTAGTTTGAGTTAGAGAGGGTTAAATTTTATTTTTTTTGAGAGAGGGTTAAATTTGTTTGACATATACATCATTACTGTGATTTATTTTTCGTCGAATGATTAATGTGATTAAATATATTTAAATTTATTATTTATTATCTATTATATATTAATGAGCACCAGGAAAAAGTCCCAAAAATTTATACTAAAGGGGTGTATTCATTTTAGATTTTAAAGGATTGATATTAATCCATGAATTTTAAAAGATTTTCGTTGATTTTACTTGTTCGTGGATTTTGACAGAGTTGATAAATAAATATTGCAGAGTCTTGCTGATTTTGCGCAGTATTCCAGAAATCTTTCAAATTCTCATGTATTTTAAAGATATTTCAAAAGATTAAAAATGAACTAGCAAATCCATCAAAATCCACCACTTTTTCAAATAACAAAAATCTATGGACTTTTAAATACCATCAGGTTTTGATGGATTTTAATTGAATACCTCCAGATTTCAGTAGACTTTTTAAAATCTAAATTGAATACACTCAGATTTTAAAAGACTTTATCTAATCTCTATTGAATACCATCAGATTTTAAAGGATTTTTTTAAATCCAAATTGAATATCTCTTGATTTCAAGAATCTAAAAAAAATCCTTTAAAATCTTCATTAAATACACCAAGAATGACATTTTTGTAAATATCTTGACCCATAATTTTGAAATTTGACCAGTGGGTCGACCCATATTCCTAAACATACTAATTCCTATACATATTTGCATAGATCCATGGACTATCCACATCTTCAATGGTATTTATAATTATTAAAAACTAACTTTTCAATATTAAAAAGATCAAACATATTATTAAAATAGATTTGTTATTATACCAAATCAATTATAGATCTATCATTCATGATTTCAGTAATTCAAATTCAAAAATCATTACTACTTTCCTTGATAATGATTATCTTCTTCTTCTTTCTTTGTTATAGGCCATATCCATGAATCTGAATAATTGTATACATCATCATCTTCTATAGAATTTGTATTACCGATGATTTGTTCTCTATTGTGCAATCGTACGTTCGATCATGTTTTAACAAAACCTAATTATTTTGTTTTGCAGAACCCGAAATTCAAAAGACAAACAGCATAACCTTGAAGCTATGAATGGGAGTAAACGTTCTACTACCTTTAAAGACAACGGGCCTGGTATGAATCTGCATGATCATACTATATCTTCTCTGTTTTTAAGCGTTGGTATCGTTATGTTGTAGTCATTGTTTATGATAATTATTATTCGTTTTAGCTGTTAAGTGACGAGGTCGTGGACAGATACGCGTTCCGATTCTCCAATCTCTGACCGAAAACAGATCAGATATTCGATGAAATATAGCCGAGCCCGTAACAACCACCGAAGCATCTATCTGTCTGGTGATTATAGTCTGTATATTTTATTCAATAAATGAATGATCTGAAATGGAGCTTCAAATGATTGTATTTATTAATGTATAAATTCAATTTGTTAGTGCAGTTTATCGAGGTCGTGATTCATCTTTGGACAGATTTCTACGTAATAGGTTGCTCAAGATGAATCGTACGGTTCAGGATAATCAAGGTATTTTATATTTGCAGCATATTTTAACCATTGTAGCATTGCATCTTTCATTGTTGTTTTTGTCATATCCAATTATTATTGGGTTAAATCTCAAAGTAGTCACTAAACTGAAGGGCATTTATCAAAAAAACTACTCAACTTATCAGCATCTCACTTGCACCACTCTAGTTGAGGATAGCGATATGCCCGCTAGTCAGCATTGTTGACTTGACGGGAAACGTTACATTTTTTACGAAATTTACAACAGATGTGACATGGACGTGACATGGAAATACATGGCTATTAACGTGCACTCCAACTAAGCAGGGCTGAAATATAATAAACAAAAAAGGAAATATAGACGGTCATAACTAAAAAACGAATCTGGAGGGTGCGATTGGAGATTTGGGGAAAAAACCCTAACTCTGGAAATTTGGGGGAAATCACACAATTGAGGGCGATTACGTTCATACATCGTCAAGTTTCGATCGATCTCTGGAGTAAAAGGTATGTTCTTGTTCTTTAATATATGAACCGATATGTTTTTTGAGTTATATGTATGTGTATAATTGAGTTTATATGTTTAGGGCATAATCTTTATGTGATATTTTGTGTATTTGTAGCATCTCTACCACTTTATGCCTTCACCACCATGGTGATTTCACACATCCTCTCACTGTCACTTATGTTGGGGTAGAACTGAAGTAATTAAAGATTTTGATAGTGATATATTTTCGTTTCGTGATCTCGAAGAATTTGCAAAAATATATGAATATGATGTGAATTCTCTGATTTGTTTTAAGTGCGATGGCCACAGTTTTAACAAGGGGACTAGAGTAGTTTATAATGACATATCTGTGCGGGATTTGGTAACATTATGTAAGCCTCATGGTAGGATAGAGTTGTATGTTGATCATTTCTACCTTGATGAGTTAGTTGACCTTGATGAGTTAGTTGATGTTTCTCAAACCCCAAAACAATGTAATAGGATTGCTAATAGTGAGGATAAAATTGTGGAAGTAGATACAGTTGGGGATACTAATGAAAATGAGGAGAAATTGGATGGTTTCAATGATGGCACAGATGATCCTGATGATCCTGAGTACCAAAATGTGAGTGACAGTGAGGAATCCTCTGAAGGAAGTGATGTCCCTGGTAATGAGATAGAAAGTGATGATGAATTGCATGCTATTCGGGAAAATACTAAGAAGTTTAAAGACAATCTGTATAATGCTATGAATATACCTCAGAAGTCTCCAAGTGAAGACTCTGGTTTTGATAGTCAAATGATGAGGTCCTTCTCTCATCCTCAAGTGAGGATGAGAATTCTAAAATTGGGTATGTAGGACCACCTAACCCCAGGAAAAGAAGATCATTTAAGAAAATTGGAGGTACTGATGGGATTCCACAGTGGGAAGTTGTGATGAAATTTGTTAACATGGCTAAATTTAGGGATTGTGTGAGGAGATATGGTGTGTTTGATAGAAGAGGAGTGCAGTTTGTCACTAATGATAAATGGAGATGCCAAGTATGATGTGTAGGAGACTGTCCCTTCTACATTTGGTGTAGCAGGGATAAAGATAATGAGACATGCAAAATAAAGACTCTGGTTAACTCACATTTTTGCACATAACCATACACTAATAAAATGGCATCAACCAAATATTTGTTTGACTTGTTTGGAGATAGGATCAGAAAGCACCCTCAATGGAGTTGCAAGGAGATGGATGAAACCATAAAGAATGAACTGGAAATTGAAGTGCCTAAGATCAAAATTCTAAGGTTAAGGAAAATGGCACTTGAAGGAATTGCAGAAAGTCTTAGACAACATTATTCAAGAGTCAGAGATTTTGGTCATCAAGTGCTTCTCAGTAATTCTAAAAACACTCTTAAAATCTCAACTACTAGACTGAATGAAGAAGATCCTGTAAAGTTTAAGAGTATATATGTATGCTACTTTGCTCTAAAAAATGGGTGGAAGGAAGGTTGTAGGAAAGTTATAGGATTAGATGGATGTATTCTGAAAACAGTTATAGGTGGACAGCTTATCTCTGTAGTTGGCAAAGATGGAAACAACCAAATGTTTCCAATATGTTATGATGTAGTTGAATTTGAGAATACAGATTCATGGAGATGGTTCATCACCTTAATGAAGGATGACATGGAATTAGAAGATGGGTTTGGAGTCACAGTAATAAGTGATCAGCAAAAAGGACTAGAAAATGCTGTGAAGGAGCTCCTCCCCTATGTTGAACACAGATTGTGCACAAGGCATCTTTGTACCAACTTCAAAAAGAGGTAACTTACAAAATTGCTAATAGTGTGACTTAATTTTTTGCTTGTTTGATTACTAATGATTTTTTGTTTGTTTAATTTTCAGGTTTAATACTGGGATTTTGAAAAGGTGTTTTTGGACTATAGCACTGTCAACACACAAAGTTGCTCCTGCAAGAGCAATGAAAGAACCTGAGAGACTGTCTAAGGGTGCTTATTAAGAACTCAAGGCTATAAACCCCAAGAAATTGTATTAGATCTCATTTTTCTACACACTCTTTGGTTGACAATATAGACAATAATATGTCTGAAAGTTTCAATTCTTGGATCATCAATGAAAGGTAATAAATCTGAACTTTGTTGAATAATTCTCCTTGTGACTAAAAACATTGTAATGGGTGATTAACTATTTAAATTCAGGTTTATGCCATTACTTACAATGCTACAAGAGATTCATTACAAGCTTATGAAAAGAATGACAGCTAGAAGGGATGATATGTTGAAAATTGATCTCCAGATATTCCAAAAAAACTAAGAGGAAAGCCCAAAAAATTAAGGAGGAGAGAAGAATGGGAAGGTGGTAGTATGTTAGGTCACACAACACTATAGAAGGGGTTGAATATAGTGTTTATACAATCAAATCGATTCCAACACAAGTATGTAACAAAGATCAAGTATATTCAAATAAACTCTGTTACAATAGAACTGTTGTTCTCTCTCAATGATGAACAATATCACTAAGAGCTGCTAGGTTATAATATATAATCTTCTCGATGATGATAACACATATAGTGTAAACCCTATGCTGTCTTTATATAGTACACAATTACAAGATATATTCTAATTGATATGGAATATAATTCTGTCTCCTAAAATATATCAATCAATTATCTTCTACAAGTCTTCTAGTCCTCTAACTCTTCATGCATATCTTCTTTTGTTTTGGTCCAGATCTTCTCCTGTAAATCAGCCGCATTCCTTATCTAAAGTCTTCCCGCACTTAAGTTCTGATATATATCTTCTGACACCTTAAATTCTGATATTAAGTTCTGACTTCAGTAAGTTCTGATTTCCCGTAAAACCTGATAAGTCATGTTGTTAAGTTCTGAAAACTAAACACAAATCAGATTAGACATGACATCTCAAATATATCTAACAATCTCCCCCAACTTGTAAATATGTAAAATATACAAGTTAATAGATTTGATGATGTCAAAAAAAATTTAAGTACAAATGCAATGAGAGCTTAATAAGATAACTAACTACAACTTACAGTCCTTATAGCTTTTACCAATCTCACTGAGTCAATCTGAATCCAAAGTGATTCTTGACAAAGTTTTATATCAACTTTTCTTCTTTATTCCTCATGACTTGAGCTATTGTAGCTTTGATTTGCTTCAACTCTTCATTCTGACTTCCAATCTGGTAGATTGTAGTCCTTAGTGTTGAGATGTGATTTCTTTCCAAACCATCACCAAGTCTGATCACCCTTGGATGAGCAGAATCTTCATTGTAGCACAGACATTTCTCTTTCAGAATCATTTCAAGTTTAGCAGAATCCTTCTTCATTGGAATTTCACTTCCATCATCTTCAACTATGTTTGGAATAAATTCTGTAACCCTTGAACCAGAAATTTCTATTTTATTTTTTATGGTCTTCATTATGAAATTTGACCATCTCCTGGTAATCTCAGACTTTATCTCTAAAAGATAATGAAAGAATTGAAGTTCTTTCAGAGATTTGTTCAGCACATCTGATTCTGACATTTGATATGTTCTTCCATCTTCAAGAAATAGAATCAGATTTTCTTTGACATTATGCTTATCATGAGCATCCAGTACCACTTGAACAGATATAACCTTATCAAGGTGTTTCTGTGTAACTTCTTCAAGAGGTTTTTCAGTCAATAAGAATGGATCTCTTGTAAGCACTTCAACTCCTATCTTGATTTTGGCTTCATCAGAACCTAGTCTAGCTATGTCTCTTGCTTCTCTGGATTTCAATCCAACAGTCATGAAATCAGATAACAACTGGCTTTTCTTTGGATCTAATGGTTTGACATTCTTCCATAGGAGTTTCTTTTTATCAGCAACTTTCATCTTGTCTAAATCAACTTGAGCACTGTCAGAGGTTGATTTCTTGATGACTTGATCAGAATTTGATGTTTCTTTAGTACCATGCTGTTTTTCACTCTAAACAACTTGAGCTATGTCAGTGGTTATCTTGGATTCTTCAGTTATCTTCCTTCTTTTCAGAGTTTGAACATCTTCATCTTCTGCAGCTGTGTCATTATAAACTTGAACCATTCTACACACTGGTTTCATCAGGATTTGAGGAATCTTCATCTCCTGTGGCTTTGTTGGTTCATCAACTTTTCCTTTCCCTTTATCTTTGGGATCAATCTCAACTTGTAATCTTGTCTTGGGCTTTGAAGCCTCAGAATTTGACTTTTCCTTGATCACAATGCCTTTTACCTTAGGCCTTAGAGGTTTCTTAGCATCAGAAGCTTTAGATTTTAGATTTGTCTTCTCAGCTGCAAATCTAGCTTCTTCCTCCTTGAGATTCTCTAAATCCATTCCAGGATTATGCTTGAGAAATAGTCTTCTAGCAATCTCTTCATCAAGTGTCTGAATTTTAGGGTCTTTGTAGTAGACAGTAGTCTGCTTTCCCTTGAGCTTTAGAGTTTGCAAAAACTTCTGAGAGTCTTTACTTCCTCCTTGAATCAGAACAATAGAACTTGATATCAGATTTTGATTATCAGAACTTGCTATCAGAGCTTGAGCATTTATAGCATCAGAATTTGTCTTCTTTTGAGTAGAAGTAGAAGATTTGCTAACATCAGTAATTAGTTTCCTTGAAGAAACTTTGCTGCTTTGCCTTTGACCTTGACCTTTGCTTGGGTTTCCCTGGTCATCACCTTTGTCATCCTTTTTCTTCAGTACTTGAGTATTAGAGCATTTGGACTTTACTACCTTCTCCCCCTTTTTGGCATCATCTGGTAGCAGGAGAGAGAGAAGAAGTTCTACTGAAGATTGAATTTCATATAGTTGAGTTTGTTGAGAGGCTGGATTCTGCAGGACCTAAGAAATTTAGGCATGTTGTTGTTCTTGAATCTTCTCAATAGCTTCAACTTTCTCAGAAATAGGTTTGATAAATCTTGACTTGCCTAATTTGAGAGTCATATCTAGCTTTTTAGCTGATTCCAGAAGTTTATCAACCTTGACATGAGTTGTGGAGTGCAGAACTTGAAGATTTTTAGTACTTAGAGCTGTGACTTTAAGTTGGTGCTTGAAATCAGAATTTGTCATCAGCTCATCAGCCTTTCCAATATGATCTGACAGAACTTTAGAGCTTGGAATGAAATCAGAATCATTCCACTTCTTGGTCCACTCAACCCCTCTGTGAGTGTCTTCCCAAGGAACAGGAGCAGCTTGTTCAACAAATTTTTCAACCAGTGCCTCCTTTCCAAGAATGGGAGCTGAAGTATTAACTGGAGCTGACTCTCTAGAACTTGCAGAAAACTTATCATCTTCTGACAGTACTAAAGTATGTGTCACTGAAGGTGATTCTGGAGTAACTTCATCTAAATTCTGAGCATCAGAATTTATATCCAGAATTGGAGTTGTTGGTATCTCAGCCTGTAAGATAGGTGAAGTAGCAATAGATGGCTGAGCTGCAGTAGGAACTTCAAGATAGAGTATAATTGGAATGATAAGCCTGTGAAGGTCAATTTCAGGACTTAATCCTGAATCTTCAACAGTAATATTGTCATGAATAGGAGAGATATGAGGTGTGATCACTGTATCCTGAACAGTGTCTTCAACCTAAGTTGGAGGTGGCAAAGATTCAATTACTATTGGCTGTGAGATCAGAGATTCCTGATCCCCTTCCTCAGCTTCATTAGTATCTTCAGATGGAGGTTGTGCCAAATACCTTCCTGCCCTCTGTTTCTTTGATCTCCTGGATAATGAAGGAGTTGCTTGAGTAGCATCAGAACTTGAGGTTCTTTTTCTCTTCAAAATATCTGAACTGTCAGCTTCAATTTCTTTCTGAGAAGTTGCCTTTTCAGCTTCCACTATCACAGGTTCTGATGCATGAACCTGGACTTGCTCATCTTCATCATCAGATTCATCCCTAAGAATCATCCTTCTTCTCCTTGGTGGAGATTTAGGAACAGATTGTGCTATTTTAGGCCTAGAGGATGAAGTTTTGATGGTAGGTACTGATGGCTGAGGTTGAGATGATTGAGCTGGCTGGAAATATGTTCTGATTGTTGGTTGTGTTTGTGGTTGAGGTTGAGAAGTGGTAGGTGGTTGATTGGTTGTAGGTGCTGATGGAGGTTGGGATGGTTGTACATCAGAATATATAGCACTGTATGTGAGAGGGTCAGAGTTTACTAAGACTTGTTTGACTGACTGTGGAATTTGGAGGGGTTTTAGTATAGCCTTCTTATTATCAGTAGATAATAAGTCAGTGAAAGCCCTTTTAGCAAGTTTAAAGGGTTCAATCATCTCATTAGCTAGTTGGGGCTTATCAGAACTGCAAAAATTATAAATAAGTTGGCAAAATCTAGCAAAATATACATTATTTATGTCCTCTTGCATCCTATCCCCAATAAATCCTAGCACAACACTAGCATAATCAAAATGAGATTGAGTAATTAGAGCATACCCAATTTGCTGACTAAGGATTGGAATTGCATCAAAGTTGGAGCACTTGTTTGCAAAGGCTTTGGTGATGCAGTCGAAAAAGAAACTCCATTCCCTCCTTATATGGGGTCTCTTCAATTGGCCCAACTTTGCCAAAGGCTTTTCATAGCCTAGATTTGCCATCATTTGTTGAATAGCTGGCTCCTCAACTGTTGAATTGAAAATACATTCTTCTGGCAGATGTAGAGCTTTGCGAACAGTAGACATAGTCACCACATGTTCATCCTCCCCTGTTGTAAAGATAATACTTGGGGACCCATTTGTACCACCATCATCATATACACCACTCCTCCAAAACTCTAGTACTTGTGTTCCTGAAAGCGCTTCTGATTGGGTCAAAGCATACCCAATCTTACTTCGAGATAGAAAATCTTGGATGAAATGAAGTTCTGATGGAGCTTCATCCTTAGAAAGAATAGTCATGTAGTTGTTGGGAACAAACTTGTCTCCATTGAAAATCAGATCTTTTGGTGTCATTTCTGTAAAGAAATAAGTGAGAAAATGTGTGTTTGCAAAGTGTTTGATAAAATGCCTGTGAAAAATAGAGCTTCAGAGAATATTAGAAAGAGAGAGAGAATAATAGAGATAAGAAAAGAATTAGAAAGTAGGTAAAAGATTGTAAAATCTTTTAACTCCCATATATATACTCTCTCCACTCAACATCTCTTTTTGGAAGTAAAACAGACACTTTACACCTGTCAGCCAGTAAATAGTTAAAGCAAAAGTTAGTGGGCATGAGAAATAAGCAGTAATTATTGTGCACATGCAGTTGTCAAGGCAAACACGTTTCCCACTAACCAAATAATTTTGGCTATTTTTATCACACTTAAATATATTCTAATAAAATATGACTGTTACATGTAAACATCAGAAATAAGTCAAGTAATTAAATAATACCACATAAGCATCAGAATTTGCATCATAACTTAACAGTCATCAGAATATGGCTTCTGTACTCAAAAAGTGAATGTCTGTTTCTATGATTCTTCATACAAATACTGATTGGGTTCTTCAGAGTTTAATCATCAGAACTTTCATCATAACTTATCCTCAAAATTTATGCAAATAATACTTAACTATTTGTCAGAAACAACTTGATCACTACAATAATTTTCATCATTCATATGGAGTGAGAGTGTGTGCATTTGCAAATGATCAGATAAAGATTAAATTTCGATAAACTTCAGTATATCTTAGAAATAAGGCATAACTAAGAAAAGTGCTTAAAATCCGTCTTTAATTTTGAAGTCTACTATACAATAAATTTATGCAAGAATCCACCTCAACTGTTTGTGCTCATTTTATGCATCTTTTGACATTCTTTTTACAGTGGCTTCTCAGTGTAAGTGAGTCACAACTGCTATCAGAATTTATGCTATTATCAGAGTATTTATTTAGTAATCAGAGAAAGTGAAAAGTCACCAAGAAAAAGATTATTTGCTTTTCTAATGCATATTACTTAATACCAGCAATGCACTTGGGTCTTCCCTTTCACATATTTACTCTAGATCTCAAAGGAATACCTGACTTTAATTTCTTTTCTTTTCTTTTCTTCAGATAAGTGAGGCTTATCCAGCATGTAGTTCATCCTTAAGATTTAGTGACATCAGAATTTGACAGATAAGAAGCAAAAATCTAGTTTGTGACTTAGTAATAAGATACACAAAGTAAATTTGACTAAGCTCAAAATCAGAATTTGCTTGTGTAATTGATTTCCACATAAATGACTAATTCAACCATGGGATTTCTAGTATTTTAAAGACTACTAGGTCAGCATCTAGCACTGTAATCCTCATTGGATTGAATAGTCACAGAACATTCAAAACACTATCAGAGTATATGGAATCACATCAGATAACAATCAATATTTAATATATAATAATTTAAAGCACATATTACATGGAGATAAGATAAACTATAACACTGATCATAAAGTCTGATGCATGAGAACAAAAACTAAGCAGATTTTGAGAAAGAACCTGAAACCATTCCAAGTTCATTTACCAGTCTTGTAAAAGTATCTTCACATAGTGATTTTGTGAAGATATCTGCTAGTTATTGATCTGTTGGAACAAAATGCAATTCCACTGTACCTTCCATTACATGTTCCCTTATGAAATGGTACCTAATGCTGATGTGCTTTGTCATTGAGTGTTAAACTGGATTACATGTCATAGCAATAGCACTTTGATTATCACAGTAAATGGGTATTTTAGAAACTTCTAACTCATAGTCCAGTAACTGATTCTTCATCCAAAGAATCTGTGCACAACAGCTTCCTGTAACAATATATTCTACTTCTGCAGTTGATGTGGAAATTGATTTATGTTTCTTGCTAAACCAAGAAACCAATCTGCCTCCAAGAAATTGGAAGCTCCCACTAGTGTTTTTCCTGTCTATTTTGCATCCTGCAAAATCTGCATCTGAGTAACCTATTAGCTTAAAATCTGATTCTCTAGGATACCACAATCCTAGATCAGCTGTACCCTTGAAGTACTTGAAAATTCTTTTCACAACTATTAGATGAGGTTCTCTTGGATCAGCCTGAAATCTTGCACAAAGATAGGTAGCATACATGATATCAGGTCTAGTAGTAGTTAAATAGAGTAAAGAGCCAATCATACCTCTGTAGTTAGTAATATCTACTGGTGCTCCAGTATCTTTATCTAACTTGGTTGCAGTGGCCATGGAAGTAGATGTAGTTGAACAATCTTGCATTCCAAATTTCTTGAGTAAATTTCTAGTGTACTTGGATTGATTTATGAAAGTACCTTCTTCATTTTGCTTGACTTGAAGTTCCAGAAAATAGCTAAGTTCTCCCATCATACTCATTTGATATCTTGACTGCATTAGCTTTGCAAACCTTTCACAGAGTTTGGCATTTGTAGAACCAAAGATGATATCATCGACATATATCTGAACCAAAAGTAAGTCATTTCCATGGTTGAGGTAGAATAGTGTTTTATCAATTGTACCTCTGTTAAATCCACTTTCCAGAAGGAATTGAGCTAAAGTCTCATACCATCCTCTTGGAGCTTGCTTAAGGCCATAAAGTGCTTTATCAAGTCTGTAGACATGATTAGTAAATTTTGGATCTACAAATCCTGGAGGTTGTTCAACATATACCTCTTCTTCCAATTCTCCATTGAGAAAAGCACTTTTCACATCCATTTGAAAGACTTTAAACTTCTTGTGAGCAGCATACGCCAAAACAATTTTTATGGCTTCCTATCTAGCAACTGGTGCAAATGTTTCATCATAATCAATACCCTCATATTGAGAGTAATCTTTAGCAACCAGCCTGGCTTTGTTTCTTGTAATTATGCGAGCACTGTCAATTTTATTTCTGAACACCCATTTTGTGCCAACAATTGATCTGTTCTTTGGTCTTGGCACTAGGGTCCCGACTTTATTTCTTTCAAATTCATTTAACTCTTTCTGTATTGCTTGCACCCAATCAGCATCTTGAAGAGCTTCTTCCACTTTCTTTGGTTCAGTCTAAGATAGAAAGGAATGATAGAGACATTAATTTGATGTTGCTCTTCTAGTTCTGACACATGCTTCAGGATCTCCAATTATTAAGTCAGGTGTATGTGATTTAGTCCACTTTCTTGCAGATGGAAGTTGTTCTCTAGAACTGGATCCTCCCCCATGATCCATGCTATCTCCATCAGCACTTTCTGATGCTGCCCCTGTAGTTATGCTTTATGAGACTTCAGAATTTGAGTCGGAGCCTTCAGGAATTGAAGAATCAGAGTTTCCAGAATTATCAGAATTTGGCTCATCAGAACTTGATGAATCAGAAATTGAAGAGCCAGTGATAAGTTCTAATGCTTCTTGAGAGTCTTGAGTTGTGGTAGGATCTTTAGCTTGCTCCCCTTGAACAGGTGCATTTTCCCTTGGAGTAGTTACCATAGTTTCAATGACATCAGAATTTAACCCGTCATAACTTACAGGATCAGGATTTAAGCCATCAGAATTTACAGAATTAGAATTTAAATCTTCATTTTCAAATCTCAGCTGATCATGATCATTAAAATCTTCAATTCAAGTAATCTTTTTATCATCAAAAGATACATTGATAGATTCCATGACTACCCTTGATCTTAAATTGTAGACACTGAAGGCTTTTGTGGAAAGTGGATATCCAACAAAAATTTCTTCATAAGCTTTTAGATCAAATTTTGACAGCTGTTCAGGATGAGTATTAAGAACAAAACACTTACATCCAAATACATGAAAGTATTTCAGATTTGGCTTCTTTTTCTTCACCATCTCATATTGTGTTTTTCCATGCTTGTTTATGAGTGTAGCATTCTGTGTAAAATAAGTAGTCTGCATAGCTTCATCCCAAAAGTAGGTTGACAGCTTTGCTTCATCAAACATAGTTCATGCAGCTTCAATGAGAGTCCTGTTCTTTCTTTCTATAACTCCATTTTGCTATGGAGTTCCAGGTGTAGAAAATTCCTGCTTTTATTCTTCTTGTGCAAGAAATACACCCAAGTGTATCTGGTGAACTCATCCACTATAACCATAGCATATTTCTTCTTTGCAATAGACATGACATTGACTGGACCAAATAGATCAACATGCAGTAAGTGATAAGGCTCAGGAATTGAGGATTCAGTTTTGCTCTTGAATGAAGATTTTCTTTGTTTTGCCTTTTGACATGAATCACAAAGGCCATCAGGAGCAAATACTAATTTTGGCAGTCCTCTCACAAGATCTTTCCTTACTAGCTCATTTATGTTGTTAAAATTTAAATGAGAGAGTCTCTTGTGCCAATTCCAGCTTTCTTCAATTGATGCCCTACTCAACAGAAAGATTACAGAACCATCAGAGTTTGTTAAAAGTCCGGCTTCATATATGTTACCATGCCTGTAAAATTTCAGAACCACTTTGCCTGTAGAATTACTTAAAACTTCACAGTGTTCTTCAAAGAAATCCACATGATAACCTCTGTCACAGATTTAACTCACACTTAGCAGATTGTGTTTAAGTCCTGAGACAAGAGCTACTGATTCAATGACGACATTCCCAAGATTGATATTTCCATATCCCAGAGTATTTCCCATGTTGCCATCTCTATAAGAAACTCTTGGGCCAGCTTTCTCCACAAAGTCTGATAGCAGGGCTTTATTACCATTCATATATCCTGAACATCCACTGTCCAGAACTAGAATGTTTTTCCTGTTGCCCTGCAATCACAAAGACCACTATTGGTTAGTTTTAAGGACCCAGACTTGCTTGGATCCTTTGGCCTTTTTAAGTTTGTTAGCATTTGCAGCGGATTTAATTTCAGAGTTTATGCTAACATGCTGTTTATCAGACTTTATATCAGACTTTGATAGCAGGACTTTATTACCATTCATATATCCTGAACATCCACTGTCCTGAACTAGAATATTTTTCCTGTTGCCCTGCAATCACAAAGACCACTATTGGTTAGTTTTAAGGACCCAGACTTGCTTGGATCCTTTGGCCTTTTTAAGTTTGTTAGCATTTGCAGCGGATTTAATTTCAGAGTTTATGCTAACATGCTGTTTATCAGACTTTATATCAGACTTTGCATCAGAATTTATACTAAAAGGATTTACACTAACTTTCTTTAAAGAAGGTTTTATTTGATAATAGTACAAACTATGATAATCCTTACAAGTATAAATGGAATGCCATAAACTACGACAATGGAAACAAGGATTTTGTGGTTTAAACCTAACAGACTGACTTTTAACTCCTGATCTAGGAGGTAAAGAGCACTGAGATCAATCTCGCTAAAATATTCACATAACCATTAAATTCCGAAAGATTTACTAAACTCCGCTTGGATTTAGGAATGCTGGAATTTATAAAATAATGGTTCATATAAATATTCATAAATGGAGTGAGAATAATTGAGAATTTTAAAGATATCTCACGAAAAGGATATTTTCTCGATCAAGTTATTAAGTTTATCTATCACTCAGATTCATCAATAAAGAAATTTATTGATCGAGTTAAGATAACTTTAGCCCAGATTTACCGGGAAAATATACCTAATCGAGTGAATATTATTATAGTGATATTTCAAACATTTATGTATATATAATAACTTATTTGATCTTGAAAAATATTACAAATATATATATATATATAATTATTCTCATATATTTACTTACAGATAAATATATAAATATATGTTATTTTGGAAAAACATTTTTACAAACATATGTATATATATAAATAAATATTTTTTGAATTAATTTTTGGACCAGCCCAACAAAAAATAATATTCTAGGCCCAAAATTATTTTCAAGCCCAAAATGATTTTAGCAAAATATATAAGGACAAATATATAGTCCATTTACTTTTTAGCCCAAATAGAAAAATATCCTGGCCCAATTCATTATCTAAGCCCATACATTTTATACAAATATATATAAATATATATCTACTTTCAAAAATAAACCCAACATTTTAAAAGAAAGCCCAGCCCATATGTTATCTACAACCTAGATTCTATAAAAATCCTCTAATCTTGGCCGTCCATCCCTAACCCTAGCAAATCCTGGCCATCCATTCAATAAAATATATATATATAAACACTATTTTGTATAGTATTACTTACACGGTTTATTCTTTACCCAAACATCTGAATCCTCTCGCCTCTTCTCCTTTCTCTGCCTCTTTCGAAAACCCTAGATCTATTTCTACGATTTTTCTTTAAATCTTTGATGAAATCATACAAATACTATACTTATATATCATCATTCGTAGTATATTACATATGTTTATGGTTAATCTTGGTTGGGTTGGTAAAAATAAATCGATTTGGATGATAAAAATTAACGATTTCTCTATAAATCAAACGAGAATCATCAAAATTGAACATTAAATTGATCGATTTATGTATATATATATATACTTTAGAGTTTTGATTGATTGATTCTATGAAACCCTAACGTGTTTTCGAGTTTTATGACATGATAAGACTGGAATCGTTGCAAAATCCACTCGGAGAAGAAGACAAGCAATTGCATGCAGCGTAAAATGGTGAATCAGAAGTTGACTCAGCCCGCGACTGAGTCAACCAGGTAAGTCTTAATAGCCAGGCTAGGCTATAGGCTCAGGTAAGTTTTGTTTGCCTTAAAATTGTGAGATTATGGTGTTCATACTTGAATCTGTTTGAATCTGTGTTTAAGGGCATTCGAGTGTGATTGATGATCTTATTTGAGTATAATTCGATTAAAGTTTATATTGATCTTGATATTACTCGATTTAAGAGTATGGATTTGGTATATGGTTTGTGATATGTTTGTAATACATTCAAGGAAATTTGAACACAGTTGTGACTTGGTATTTGATACAATCGAGTTTATTTTGTTTATATTATTTACTCGAATTAAAAATACAAATTTTTGACTTGGTAAATTGCAAAATCGTCTCATGTGTTTGATGAAGGGTCTGTAGTTATGATTTAAAAACAAAATTATATATTTTAGTTTACAAACCAAGTAACAAGTTTTGCAAGATTACATGTTTTATGTGCATTAAGGTCTGTATATAAACAACTATCTTGATGCTTTGATGTATGGAAAGTAAATTAACCTAAGCTAAATATATGTCTGAGAAAGTATAATTTGGCACATTCTCTGTGAGTTGGTTAACTTGTGTATACTCAGTTAAATACAGTCCCTATGAATTGATACTGCTTGATAAAGTATATATAAGAATTCTCAACTCAACATCAGTTATCTTTCTAAAATGAGTTCTTGATTAAAATCAGTATTATTTGTAAGCTTATTTGTATGATTAATTGATAGCTGTCTTATGAACACTCTAAGATATAAATTGAATGAGTAGAAACTATATCTTATTTGTTTAAGTTAATTCTAATCAATTTCTTGAAAATTCTTAAAATTGCTTAAAACTTCATCTGTTTTGAATCTATGTGGAAATTTGTGTGAGAAGCTTATGATAAAGTATCAATCAACCAATGGCTATGTATGTTAAAATGTCACTATGCTAGGTGCAAGCTGTCCGATAAATGTCAACTGTTAATAATTATGAATCTGGACTTGAACTATCTCATCAAACTTCTTAAATCAGTCAGAAATCTGCCCTGTGTTTATAATCTGTTGAGAATTTTACACATGATTTAATCAGTAAACATGAATGTTGAATTGTACTTAAATACTTTTACTTCTTTTATCTTGATTACTTGGATATATATATATATGTATATATATGTGCTCTGTGAACATGATCTTAAGTCTATTTCTTGTATTATGTACTCTATATATGAGTATGACTTGGTGAAACTTAAGAAATGCATAATATGTATTATAATGTGTAATTGACAGGATGCATAACTTGACTTAATCTTTAGAGTAAGATCACATGCACACACATCCCTCACAGAAAGACCTGGCAGGGGAGCCTTGAGCATCCCTGTATCTGGATCACTGCTGTAATCAATGGCCACCTAGTGTTTCTAGGAATTAATTGCTCAAATATGTGTTCTCACTTATTAAGTTCATTAACTGCTAATTGATATAAATGAAGTATGAATGTTGCTTATCAATAAATGTTAAATGATTGAATGTTAAATGTTTGAATGATAAGTGCATCTTACATTCTCTGTGTTGCATTCGGTGATTCATTGCATTAATCTGCATTTACCTTGAGAAATAAATGTAGCAAAACTTTATTCAAATTAAAAACAAAGCCTCTCTATCAAACTCACATCACACACAACAACTACCTTAAATGCACTTGTACTTATAGTTCAGGTTCTATGTGATAGAGTAAGCTAGGAAATCAACTTTATGTCACACTGTTTTCAAAAATCTGTACTTCTACACTCAACTGTTTACTAAAGTGGGAACAAAACAAAGAATAAATACGTTTACTAAAGTGGGAACAAAACAAAGAATAAATACATTTTTTATTCTCTGCTGTACTGGTTAATGGTCTGTGTGTATTAGCTGCATTACATCAGTCACTCATATGCATCATCCTAGTATCTAGTTGTAAAATAGGCTTGGATTTTTGTATAACACAGCCATGCATGCATTAAATGATTTTCACTGTTCATGAACAGTAAATTCTTTTAAAAAAGGTTTTTTTTAATCCCTTTGTATCTGTGTTAAAAGGTTATATATATGCATACATATATTATATGTTGTATTCACACGCACACTAGGCATTTGCATAACTCCACTTCACTTGCAACATGAATCCAAATGCCAATCCCTGTTACCCCAAGCTCAGACCACTGATTGAAAACCCATATCTTCTTGAAGATATGGAGAAAAATCAATTTCACCATCACAAACCTCTGCTTTCAAAACTGTTCAATCCTAACATCCTAAACACTATCACAAAAGATACTTTCCACCTAGACAACTCAGAAAGGGATACAAAAATCATACCATTCCTTTCTACCAAAGCAGAAAATTTCAAAATCCTCATTCCCCTAATCCTAGACCAACTAAACCTTTTCAAGCAAAGGTTTACACCAGAAAAGCCAATCTCAGACAAGAACCAAACCCAAGCCCAAACATGAACAAACCAAATCTATCAAATCCATCAAACTCCAAAAAGGTTCTTGAACTCATAAAAAATGTCCAACCTGGCACTTGTGTGGATGTTAAAGATGAAGTGGAGTTTATCATTAGAAGGGCTAAGTGGGATGGTTTAATGTACAATCTAGGAAAACAGTATTTCATTTATCTCATGGGTGGAATTTATTGTAATATGAACATAATAAAAGGGGTAGAGGGAATCTTGTATTTCACTACTATAGTGAATAGGAAGGTTATCTGTGTTGATAACAAGAGCATCAATAGATCACTGCATTTACCTCTTCATCTGTGTGAGTTGCCATGTGAGGACATATTCTCTCTGTTTGTGTTTAATAAGTATGAATTTGAACTTATGGTAGGTATGTTTTGTAAGTCTGATGTGCCTGATGGTATCGTTGATGTCAACTGTGGTATCCATTTTAAATATTTTACTAGCACCTTCCAACACCTTGCTCTAATCATTAGGTCTAATGTTATGCCTAAATCTAATCAGAGCAAGTATTTTGACTTTTTTGATATGAAAATCATGCATATGCTTTACAATAACAAAATCAATTTCAGCATCTCCTATGTTATTCTTTTGAACATGATAAATGCTCATCTTGTTGATTATATATCATATGGTATGTTAATTTCTTCTCTCTTTACAATCTGCAATATTCCAATGCCTGAAATCTTTGCAATCTGGCTGATTCTCAAATCACCAATGATCAATTTAGGCCACAAGTGCCCCTGATGCACTGTGAACCTCAAGAGGTTACTCCTGTTGTCATTCCTCAGTTCATCAGAGAGGAAGATGTATTTCTCTCTAAATTTGAGTCTGTCAAGGCCATGTTTAGTGAACTAAAAATGGAACTTAAGAGAGTAAAAACTGAAAATGATGAGGTTAAGAAAAGGTTGAAGAACTAGGGGGTGTTACTGCATCTTGCAAACATAGGATTGCATATTTAGAAAACCTAGTTGCATCTACACTAGGAACCAATTGCATGACTGACCAAGAAATTGTCAATTCCTATCAAGTCCCTTTAAGTGAGAACACTGCAATGATTTATGAGTTAGAAGAAGTAGGTGTGGGAGATAGAGGTTAATTGATTGATAATATGCCTGATTTAATCCATGTCTGTGATGCTGATGGAAATGTGATTGGCTAAATTTTCCTGATTTTGCTGTTCGATGAGGTCTGCTCTGTGCTGTTGTGCTGGTACTTGCTGTTATATACCACTTTTGCTATTTTCTGATGTATTTGTAGCTTAACAGACTCTGTGTTGTCTGAAGACTTGTTTGTAATAATCTGCTGCTAATCTGAACTTTCATTTATGTACTTAAATTTAAGAAGTGTATGCACTTCTCTGGACTGTAATAACTTAAAACAGGTTCAGGATTTTGTTCTAGATAATCAATAAACAACACTGATTATTGAGAACACTTTTGTTAATATATCATGACCTATTAGATTATCTTGATTCTGACTCTTCATTGTGTAACGATTAATATGCATATGCAGGAACAAAGTCAAATCTGACTTTAAAAACTTATTTTTCTGGTATTAATACATAAACTTGTATAATTCAGTTCTTGTACAGGATTCATACTTGATATATCATTGAAATCTATGTTTAACCAGTGAACTACACTGATTGAAAAGAACACTTTAGTTAATATATATGGCATATTTGCTTTAAAATGTTCTACTATTATTCTCTAACAAAGTTGTTGCAGGAATCAGATTAGAAAGGGTAAAACTGAAAATTACAAATATGAATTCAAAGTTTTTTTTGCACTCATATATGTCCATGTACTCTACTACTAATCTGCAAAGCACTTAGTAATTCATGCTGAAATATGTGACTTAATTTGCTTGATTCACTTGCTCTTGATTAAGTTGAGATTGCAGGAAATAGACAGCTGGTATTCTTGTGCCATCTAATCTAAATTACAGGTTAACCAAAGGGACCTAATGAGCTCTAAATGCAAGTTTGATCAGCTCAGTTTCCTCAAGCATTCAGATTAAATTTGCAAGCCCTACTCTTAGACCTCTCGGCTAAGGTATGAAAGGTAAATTATTCACTTAATCCTGATCTTATTTTCCTATGCTCACAAGACTGAGATATTGAATTTTTAAAATTAAACCAACCCTACATTGTATCTTGAGTTCATAAAATGTATTAGAAGAAATTGTGTGTATGATTTCTGGCTTTGAACAGTTTGTATTAGTAAAAGTATATGTTTAAGCAAATTAGTCAACTTAGAATGTATTAGTCAATGATTTGTATCAAGTTGAAACATCAACTCTAGATTATATTAGATTTGTACAATGTAATGATATCAACTAGAATGTATTAGTTTCTCAAGATTGTAAAAATCTATACTTACTTAAAGTACAATTTGTGATAATTCCAAATCTCTGTAACTTGAACTCGAAATGTAATTCGATCTATAACTCTCTTATTGAACTTCTGTTAATAATACATTTCAAGCAAGTATAATACACGATATCATCACTTTATATTAAATCAAGTAAAATCTCTTAAGGTTACAAAGTCCAAAATAATCTGCTATGCATAGTGTAAACACGTCTGTTCATAATTGACTCAAAAGTATAAGTTAAAAATGAATTTTGTACCTAAACTGATTTTAAGTACCATCTATGCAGTTGATAAAGTTCATATTACGGATTATACCATCAAAGTTTTTTTTGTACAACCTGAACATTACTTTCTAGCATTACATCAGGTCAAAATAATACCACTCACATTATAATCAATTTGATTAAATGTTAACACAAATGATGACATGAATGCATGAACTGTTGTTGCCATGCATTCCTTGAACATAAACAGCACAACTAAATGCCATGTTTTTAAAGTTAATATGTTTTTTTCTAAAACTCTTCCTCAAATATGCATTTATAAACTATATATATAGTCTTTTTTGCATGTACCAAAAAAAAGGGGAAGAAAACTTAGAGCCCTAATTTTAAGTTTTGCTAGCTATAATTAGATCTTTGTGCTTTGTGCTTTTATACTTTATGATACATCTAACAAATTATTTTACAGGATTTTAAAGAAGAACTTAAACCTTCTAAGTGATCAAATGTGTTATGTGCAAAATATTTTTTTCAAAAAAATTTATGCATACACCAAGGGGAGGCACACACTTGCAAAAATTAAATTTTATGTTTGTTTGGAAAATACCAAAAATGGGAAGATTGAAAGGATATCTTCGATATGCTATTTATTTTGGTATTTGTATGACTAAACATAAAATTTAATTATACATAGATCCTCTCAATTAGGATATAAATTTAATAGATCCAAATTAAAGTCAAAAAGTCAAACTAGCAAAATCATTTCTTTTAAAGAGATATTCCATTTTTGTAAAATATCAAAATTATATCTTTATGGAATATATCTCTAAGGCAGTATGATCAAAGAATAAAATATCAAGATGACATTTCTTAGATCTGTGTTACAACAGAAATATGGCAACAAGCTCGAAAAAGGAATATATCATAAATATTCTTTAAAGGTCTCGTGCTATATCAAAAATATTTTACTCTTGGCTCCAAAATATATCTCTACATATATCAAAATAGTTTTTATTCAAAGTTAATTAATATTCATGGTTGAATATTAATATCCAGTTCTGCAACTCATTAATGTATACTTACAGTAATTTTCTCCCATTTCGTAAAATCAGCATTTCTCGGAGGAAATTATTCAAAAATACTCAAACACATTTCCTATCATCCAAATATATTTTATATATTAGGAAATATATTTTAAGTATTTATTCAAGTCAAAACGTTGGTCAAAAGATCCATCTCCTTCATTTCAAGACCAATGATAATTTTACTCGGAAGAAAAGGCTGGCAAAACCGTTTTATTTTAGATAAAATACTTCCACATGCTAAAATGACTTGAAATTTGGTATGGATCATTTAAATTGTATTTTCTAAGTATGGTAAAAATTTCATAACATTTAGAGAATTTTTTGTCCGGGCACAAAAATCGAGGTAGTTGGTCCCAAAGTTGACCACGTTTGACCTAGCTACCATTGACCAAAGTTGACCAAAAATTTCAGGACATTATTTTATATTATTTAAGTAATTATCATATTTTTTATGGTATTTATTTAGGAGTTTTTAAGGTAGTCATAATTAATGGTGTTTAATCCCTAATTAAGTGATTAAACAATAATTAAAAGAAAAGGAAAATATATATTTATTCAAATATATCAGCTGAGTTTTCGAACCCATAAAGTTGTTTGTCTCATAAGGCAAGTTGCAAAGAAACATACTTTGCTTTCCATGTCATCAATCCAAGTGACATACATCATCCACCATCCATTTTCCTCAAATCTCCACCATTCAATCCACCCAACTTCTCCTATAAATAAACCCCCAATCCAACCCATTTTATTTGAGCTAAAGGGCCACAAAGTTTCTGGGAATTTTTTAAGAAGTGCTTCTCTTCATCTCTTTCAAATTTTATACACATACTTCTTCTCAAAAACTCTCTCTCTTATATATACTTACATATATACAAGATTTTTGAAATCCAAGTTTAGCTTCACCCAACCAAGCGTTATCCCACCAAGTGAGCTCATCCACTACCACTTCCCGGCCTCCCGAAGGGCTGCCCAAGTTCGACCAAAGTGCCAAAATCCGGCCGAATCTCTGACGAATTTTTCCGGCGAACTTTTCCGACCGTTTCTCAAAATTGGTAACTTTTAGCTTCGTATTTGAGTTCCTTTTATTTGAGTTTTGTACTTAAATTCTATACTTCATCTTAAGCTCTAATACAAGATCTCTTATAAAGAAAGTTCTCAAGGGAAAAGAGAACTAAGATTCGAACTCGGAATTCGAATAAGTACTTGATCTTCGTAAAAATTATTTCATCAAGAAGATCTATTGTTGAGTGGCATTTATGACACTTTATAATTCTCTATTAAGTTTTGAATTGGTCTAATTGTACTCAAATTATTGGTGTTTTAATGTGTTTTCTAGTGATTTTGCATTTCAGACATTAATCTGAGAATCAGGTGAATTAGCATTGATTTGATGCTAATATGGTATTAGGTTGGTGTATAAGGAATAGAGCTCGCGAAGACCGGCTCAAACCTGAAAGAAAAAGAAGAAATCTAAGTTTTGGTAGAAGCCCAGCGCGACCGCGCTGATCAAGCGCGCGGCCGCGCCCGAACTTTAGAAAGCCAGCGCGCCCGTGCTGATCAAGCGCGCGGACGCGCCAGGTCCATTTTCAAGAATCCTGTTTTGAATAAGAGACTGATTTCTGGACTTCTCTGCTGATCAGGGCTGCTATATAAATAACTTTAGGTCGGTTTTTAATAATATATCAAGCCAGAGACATATCAAGGAGAGCTGTAAGAAGACCGTGTTAGCACAATTCAACAAAGACGAAGAAGATCTTATTTTTACTTGTGAATCTTTGTTTTAAGTTGTAATTTGGATGCTAGTTTTCTTATTTGTGAACCTTACTCTTGTTTCGTACTTGGTTTTGTTGATTAAGTATAAAGACTACGTTTGTTATACCATGCTTTCATTGGAACCCACTATAGTTAAATTTTTTCGATGCCTTAGTATGTGGTGATTGTATGATAACCTAGTATTGGTTGTGTGTATTCGTCTTATGAGCATCGCGAATTTATAAGATAGTGTGTTAATTCTTAATGAAACGAAAGTGAATTTAAGGATTTAGAACTTATCATGCTAGCATAGGTTCATGTATTTATATACATGATTCGTAGGTAATTTTAACCATCTTACTTGTCCTATGTAATCAATATAGATAACTTGTGCTTAAACCGTTATGTTGTCAAATTCTATAGACATATAGGGTCTCAATATAATTGGTGTCTATTCAGCTTCTATCTCTTTTGTGGATGTCTGGTAGTATGTTATTCGTACAACGAAAGTTGTCGTTTATCAGTTTCGTGTTATCTGGTTAGTGTCATCACCATTGCATGCTAAGATTAAGAACAATAAGGCTATTGAATGAGGTATTTAATGAACTTAGAATCCCATGTTTGTCATATATATTAATTCAGTTAATCTTATTCTCTTAGTTATAATTGTTAGCTTAATTCTTAGTTATAAAGAACCTCAATTTGTTATCGTCTTAGCATTGAATAATAACCTTACATTGTTGCTTAAGTGCATAAATTAATTAGCTAACCAAAGCCAGTCTCTGTGGGAACGAACTAGAAAAGATTCTATACTACTTGCGAACTCGTATACTTGCGTGTATTATTAGCGCGTGTTTAGCGACTAACATCTATAAAGATAAGTACTTAATCTCCAAGGGTGAGATTTTATTTGACACAAGTTCACGAGTTAGCCAATTATTTTCACGCTCTTTAATTGAATCTTGGCTAACAAATATTCGTGCACATAAAATAATTACGAAGCATAGTTTAATCCCTTCTAACATCTTTAGTGTTCCGGGGGATTATGAATCGATCTATAAACACTTCATAATTTTTCAAATATCAAAACGGATTAAGTTCACGAGTTAGCCAATTACTTTCACGTTATTTAATTGGATCTTGGCTAACAAATATCGTGCACATAAAATATTACGAAGCATAGTTTTAATCCATTCTAACATCTTTAGCGTTCCGGGGGATTATAACTTGATCTATAAATACTTCGTAATCATCCGTTATTTAACGACGAATCAAATCCACGAGTTAGCCAATTAATTTCACGCTCTTTAATTGGATCTTGGCTAACACATATCGTGTATATAAACAATTACGAGACGTATCGTATAAACCCCTTCTAACATCTTTAGTGTTCCGTGGAGTTCTTATTCGATACATATAAACTACTCGTAATTATTCGTCAAAACTTCGAAAGCACGATCTTACGCCAATTACTTGCACTTCTCTTATTCAGATCTTGGCTAAGGCTCATAAAAGACTTCTAATATTACTCCACAAATTCATTTAATCTATAAAGGAGTAATTATAAAAATACTTGGACTATCTTGTATTATCTTAAGTCAAGTATAACTAATTAGTGTTAATATTCTTATTTGGATATTACACTATTTGTGGGCTAGTACAGTAACATACTAGTTCAAACCATCTTTTCTATACTTAGTTTGTTTCGTGGATTGTCTTATTAGTTTTGTAGTGAAGTGAAGTGACGTGAGGTGATTCTCGTTCTAAGACCCAAGTCCTAGACGTACTAACGGGGAGTTAGTAGTCTTCGCACCGTGAGGAAGAGGAAAGACCCAAGACCGGATCACTAAGATCCAAGATCGAGAAAAGCTAAGGAAGCCAAGTCCACACAAAGGTTCTACAACAACTTTGAAGAAATAGCAGGGAGTTATTGTCTAAGATAAGTTGTGTAGGTATTACATTTATTTTGAGGTGGTGACCCCTGTGTTACACACCAAGACAAATACTTGTAAGGGTGTAAAGGCTTCTCCGCCTACTAAAGAAGCGAGTTTATTATAAGGGAAAATCCCGAGTCTGGGAGAGGAGCTCGGGGACTGGACGTAGGGCTGAGCGAATCTATTAGAGGTTGCGCCATCGTGAACCTGGATAAAATCACCGTGTGGTATTTTCTTTCTTGCACTTTATTTTTCCGTACATATAAACTTAAAGTTTTAAAAAGGGATAAATTATTTTAAAACTCCATAACAATTTTTAAATTGGTAATTAAGCTATTCAACCCCTTTCTAACTTATAATAGCCCTCTTACGGGACCTTACACTATTGCCGTGAGCTAAAATTTATCTTTTAACTAAAACATAATTATTTTTTTGTAAACACACCTATCAATTTCAGCAAAACTAAATCTTTCACTCAGTGATATTTTTTAAGAACTAAAATTTCACTAAATTATGCACATGCATATTTAAAGTACTTATCAAATCATATTATCAAAGAATTCTAATAAATAAATTTCACAGCTTAAAATTTTCACTTCAAATTAATTTTAAAAATTATATAATATTAAAAACAATCCGTGCATCGCACGGGTTTTATGCTTGTAATATTATGTATAAAGTGGGTATAATGAAGAGAAATAGTGGATGTAGTTACTTCTTATATTATAAAAACTTTAATATTTTGGAAATTTTTGAAATGTAAACGATTGGAAGTGGACATCCCAAAAAGGTTAGTGTAAACAAATGGGAGGGACTCCCTGTGTCCCCTAGGAAGTATACATTAGGGGACGGGGAGCCGACTCACTTTTTAAAGCTCCTTTATAATATACTTACATAAATTATTTTAATTTTTTTTTCTGAATAAAAATTTGATATTTGAAGTTTAATACAGAAAAAGAAAATTTTAAAAATAAATTATAAAAATATATTTTGTACTCACCTAAAAATACGCATCGAATATTAAAAAAATTTGTATATAATTGAACGAGACAAAGCGAGTATAATATAAAAACTAAAAAGGTTCACCTGTTTCCATCTATTTCACACACGACAACACTGTACTTGTACATTTCAATTGTGTAAATGATACATGTGTTTAAAAACTCAGATTAGCTATCTCCAAAATACTAATGTGATCTGACTTTTTAAAAGGGTATTTTTATCATTTTTTTATAAAATTAAATTTTGTGGAGTTAGATCGGTTATAATTGGATCTTAAATAATCACTTAATAAAGGATCTGTAAACTTAATTCTTTAATGATGTCAATGAACTCATAAATAAATAGGGGTTTTTACTTAGGATGCACAAAAAGTTTGAACCCGAAAATCTGGCCCGGCCCAGTCCGGTCCGATCCGGTGTCAAGCCCGGTCCGGTCAACCCCCGGCCTAGTCTTTCACCCGAGCCGATTAAAACCCCGAAAAAACCTAGTTAAAATCTGAATATTCTAATATATTTTTTATATATTTTTTAATTTACATTTACTATAAATAAAAATAATACTTTAAACACATATATATTTACATATTCGTGATTAATAATATTATTTATACACTTTATTGCATAATTAATGAAAGAAGATATAATATGTTAGGTCACACACACACTGTAGAGGGGGTGAATACAGTGTATAGTACACTCAAATCGAACTTTAAGAACTTAAGTAACAGAAAACAAACTTTATTGAAACAATAAACTCTGTTACAGTATGAAACTGTTACCTCTCAGTGATGAACAATATCACGAGAGCTGCTAGGGTTACAATGAATAATCTTCTCGAATATATGATAACACTTATAGTGTAAACCCTATGTCTGTGTTTATATACTACACAGTTACAAGATAATCGCTAATTGATATGGAATATAATTCTGCTTCCTAAAATATATCAATCAGATATCTTTTCTTCCAAGTATTCCATTCTTTACAGAATTCCTTCTTCATGCATATCTCTTCTTATGTTTATCTTGATCTTCTTTCCTTTAATCAGCTACTGTCCTTATCTGATCGTCCTTCAACACTTAAGTTCTGATATCTATCTTCTGATGATTATCTCCTGATAACATAAGTAATGATATCCTTAAGTCCTGACTTCCAGTATAAGTACTGATCAACAGTTAAGTACTGATTTATCCTGTTCAAGTAAGATCTGAAAGCTAAACATAAAACATATTAGCCATGACATTATCAAATATATCTAACAATCTCCCCCAACTGGTAAATTAGCATAATATACAAGTTTAATAGATATTTGATGATGTCAAAAACATTAAGTACAAATACATGAGAATTAGACTAGATAACTACAACTTACAGTCCTTAAAGCTTTACCAATATTCAACTTCTGATAACAACTTCAGTCTGTATAAATATCAGAATTTAAGCAGTTGTAGATCTTCGACTTGGCTTCATTATTTCCTGATCTCTCTGATGTCAGGAGTTGTTCTGAGATAGTTCTTCAATAAACATTTCTCAGCATATCTGAGTTCATCAATCATTCTCCTTTTGACATCTTTAAGCTCTGCAGTATCTTCACCAGTTTGAAAGATTGCAGCTCTGAGATCATTGATCTTTGCTTTTCTCAACTCCTGATCTAGTCTTATGACATAAGCTTTGTCAGACTCCAGATTGAATTCAAGTCCCTTAATACCAAGATATGTTCTGATCTGTGCAGTATTAGGCTTCATATCAACAATATCACCATTGTGATCTCTGTACTTTGGAACATATGTGCTGTCAGACTTAACAGAATAAAGCCTTTTCTGTCTCTGAATCTGTTCTTTTAAGTAGTTTGCAGCAGTCCCTGTTATTCTGTCATCCACTTGAAGTAAGAAAAGTACATGCTCCAATTCTTCAAAATACTTCAATGGAATGGCATTTTGTCTTATATGATAAACCCTACCATCTGTCATGAAATACAACATGATGTATTCTTTCAAGTAGGTATGGTAAACCATCTGTACAGATTCCAGTTGATTCAATCTCTCAGGAGTTGCTCCAATACCTGGTTCACTCAAGGAAGTTGGATCATTGGTAGTGTTGTGTACTCTTCTTTCATCAGCACTTCCCAATCCAGTTTTATCTCTTGCTTCCTTTCCAGTAACTACTCTTGCTTCAAAACCACTTGCAGTAGTCTTCAAAGGTTGAGTCTGTTTTACTTTAGTAAATCCTGGTAGGAGTGTCTTTGATCTATCTTCTGATATCAAGTTAACTTGAGCTATGTCAGAGGTTACTTGCTTCTTCTGAATATCAGAACTTACAATTTCTTGACTCTGAACAACTTGAGCCATGTCAGAGGTTATTTTAAGAACTTTTCTTGAAGTCAGAGCAAGATCATCCTTTACATCAGTAATTTCTTCTTCCTCAGGAGGTACATAAACCTTGATAGGTTCACCAACCTTTTCTTTACCCTTGGATCTTGGATCTATCTGTGGTTTTGATCTAGCCAATATTGCTTCAGTATGTGTCCTTTCTTTGATCACAATGCCTTTGAGTTTTGGAAGTGACTTTTTACCAGAAGCTTCAGATTTAGATGTGACTTTCTCTGATTTAAGTCTGGCTTCTTCTTCCTTTAAACTTTCCAAGTCCATTCCTGGATTTTCTTGAAGAAATAACCGTCTTAACATTTCCTCATCAAGATCTAAAAGTTCATCAGAACTTAACTTTTTACCAGCAGCAGAACTTATTCTTTTCCCAGTATCAGAACTTGTCCTGTGACTAGCTTGTCTTGATGTAAACCTTCTACCTTGACTATGACCGCTACCCATTCCAGAGTATTCTTGGTCATCATTTCCATCATCCTTTCCTTGCAGTGTCTTATTAGTTTTGCATTTGGACTTAATTACCTTCTCCCCCTTTTTGGCATCAGCAGGTAGTAGAAGAGAGAGAAGCAATTCCACTGAGGATTGGATTTCAGTTAGTTGTGATTGCTGAGAAGCTTGATTTTTCAGAATTGCATCAATCTGAGCTTGTTGATGATCTTGAGTCTTCTCAATATAAGCAATCCTGTCAATGGTAGGTTGGAAGAACTTTTTCTTATCAATTTTCCAAACTTGTTCTTCTTTGATAAAGTTCTCCTGAATCTTGTGTAGCTCTACATGAGTAGTTGAATGAAGACCTTGTAGATGTTTAGTACTCAATGCAGTGACCCTAAGCTGGGTTTTAAAATCATCAGAATTTAACATTACATCAGCTTTAGTCAAGTGCTCAGCAAGATGTTTTTCAGTTGAAACACATGAAACTGAGTTCCATTCCTTAGTCCACTCCTGACCTGCATGAGTTTCACTCCAAGGTACTAGTGCTTCTCCGGTAACAAACTTCTTAACCAGTTCAGACTTAGGAAGATTCTGTTGAGGAGTAAGTCCTGAAGGACCTGCTTCATCAGCATCTACAGTTGGAGCAGCATCACCAGTATCTCCAGCATGTGCAGCATCAGAACTTAAAGAATCAATATCTGCTGATAAGACAACAGTGTGAGTAGCAATGGAGGCTTCAGCATCCTCTAATTGCTGATCTTGTTCTAAGTTCTGATCAACAGCCATATCCTGATGCTCACCTAAATTCTGATCATCAGCATCTTGATGCAGAGAAGGTGTTGTTGATAACTCTGGAGTTTGAACAACATCAGTAACAGGTGTTGTGGAAGGAATATTTGCTGGTGGAGCTTCTAAGAGAATTATTGCAGGCACAACCAAGTTTTGAACA
Source organism: Apium graveolens (assembly GCF_009905375.1). Lineage (NCBI taxonomy): Eukaryota > Viridiplantae > Streptophyta > Magnoliopsida > Apiales > Apiaceae > Apium > Apium graveolens. The sequence continues at coordinate 156,361,613 of NC_133653.1, forward strand.
TCAATATCAGCACTTGTGCCTGGATCAACAGAAGACACAGAAGGTGTGTTAGCCTTTTCAGAAACAGCTTCCTGAGATGGAGTTGATGGAGAAGAAGTGACTGGAGCAAATTCCTTGTCTTGTGAGATCAGAGATTCCTGATCCCCTTCCTTAGCTGCTTCCTCTTCATCATCTGAAACTGGCCTTTTTGCCCTCTGTTTCTTGTATCTCGTTGTTGATTTGGATTCCTTGGGAGTTTCAGGAACTGTCATTCTTCTAAGCCGTTTGAGAAGCCTAGATCCCCCAATTCCAGAATCATTCTGAGAAGTCACTTTCTCAGCTTCACCTACAACAGGTTCTGAAGAAGGAACCTGTTCCTCAGTATCAGATTCATCTCTCAGTACAGTCCTCCTCCTCTTTTGAGGTGTTTGAGGAATAGTTTTTGTCCTCTTTGGCTTGGAGGATGAGGGTTGAATAGTCTGTGAAGTAGAGAGATAGGATTTGAGATAAGTCCTGAGGGTAGGTTGAGTAGTATGAGTGGTAGGTGCTGAAGATGATGGTTTTTGGGTGTTTATGGTTGGTTGGACATCAGAGTAAACAGATCTATAAGTATCAGGATCAGCATTTACTAGGATTTGTTTTACAGACTGAGGAATCTGTAAAGGTCTAACCACTGTTTTCTTAGTATCAGCATTTACCAGATCATTAAAATATCATTTTGCAACTCTAAAAGGTGGGGTTGAGGAACTGACTAATTGAGGTTCATCAGTACAAAAAGTATATAGTAGTTGACAGAATCTAGCAAAATAGACAACATTTCTATCCTCTGTCATCCTATCCCCAATAGAACCAATTATTCCAGTTGCAAAATCAAAATGAGTTTGATGGATAATAGCATACCCTATGTGCTGACTCAGAATTGGGATAACATCAAAATTTGAACATTTGTTCCCAAAAGCTTTGGTGATGCAGTCAAAGAAGAAACTCCATTCTCTTCTGATATTAGCCCTTTTTAACTGCCCAAGTTTTGCCAAACTCTTTTCATATCCCAAATCAGCCATTAACTCCTGAAGTGCTGATTCCTCTGGAGTTGAAAAAGTACAATTTTCTGGGAGATGTAGAGCTTTGCTTATTGTACCAGGAGTGACTACAAAAGATGAATCACCCACTTCAAAAACAATACTGGGAGTGCCATGTTTACCACCATCATCAAAGTGCCCAGTCCGCCAAAACGTCAGAACTTGATGACTCGAAAAGACTTCAGGCTGTGTTAAGGCGTACCCAATCTCACTGTGTGCAAGAAGATCTTGCACAAAATGCAATTCAGATGGAGCTTCAGCATGATCAAGAATTGCAGCATAGTTGTTTGGAACAAACTTAGCTCCATCAATGATTAAATCCTTAGGTGCCATGTGAAAAATTGAGATTCAAAAGTGCCTGCTAGGTGTTTGATAAAATGTCTGTATGAAAAACCAACGTGAGAAGAAGGAGAGTAAGTAAAGAGAAAAAAAATATGAAGGAAATAAAAGATTAAAGAAATCCTCTCTCTGTTGTACTTATACTCTGAACAAAAATGTTACCGTTGGACACCTGTCAGACATGCAGTAATAACGGATAGTTACTGGGCTCGAGAAAACAAGAATCATTACTTACCCATTTGCCTAGTTTCAAGGAAAAACCGTTCCATTTATCAAGAGAAACAGTTTTAATTCAAAATTTAAACCGTTATCACTGATTGAATTATTTTTCACTGCATCATTAATATTCTGAAAATAAATCACATGAAAATGACCAAGATAAATTAGATAAGTAAGTGCTGAAAACGAATCAGAACTTAATATAAAACAAAATTTATATGGTCATCAGAATATCAATCAGGATTTATCAACACAAGATAAAATAACTCAGAGACAAAATCTTGAAGTAAAAATAACTTTCATTAATATATCAAGACAATACATTCATGAAATGGAAATTACATCAATACTTATACAAGATTTTCCCTAAGCTTCTAAACCTAACATCAACAGCCTTAGTCCTAGCTAAGAAGCCTGACAAAGCTGATGATGAAGAAAAACAGGAAGAAGACGATATTAAGTCATCTTCTTCTTCCTACTCTCGACAAACAGAATGGCGAGTCGGATGACTCGCTCTTGCTGGCGGAGACGATGAAGATGAAGTTCTCTTCGAACGGCCACCAGATCACGTTTGATAACCTCTGGAAATTGAATCCAGAGATTGTGAGGAATGTTGGTGATAGGGTATGGAGTTGGAATTCCATTCAAAAGGACATGCACAGTCTCATCACCATAATTGTAGAACCAGCCAAATGCAGCCATTTGTGATGATAAATGAAAAACGAGAGTGAGTTTGTGATAAAAGTGTGATGGGAAGGCTGATGTGAAGTGGTTGCTTATATAGGCAAGAGAATGCCAGGAGACGCAAAGAAATTGAATGCTGACAGGTAGAATTAATTCTACCTCATCTCCCTAGACTTTGAAAAAGAATAACATTCATTGGAAAGAGTTAACATGGTTTAAAGCGCACAAGAAACAAGTAACATTGGACTGTTCAGGTACAAATACCATTAACCCTAACCATAGTGACTATTAATCTTCCACTTCAACATATTCTAGTTCGAACTGAGACTGTTACCAAATTTTATTCACAGAAAAGCCAAGTAAAGGATTAGACTGAGAAATCAGAACTTAGACCTATACCAGAACTTAACAGTCATCAGAACATAATTTCTTAACTCGAAGAAGGAATGCCCATCTTAGTAAGTCCTCATACAAGTTCTGAGTTATACTCTTCAGAACTTAATCATCAGAATATGAAACCAGAGCTTGTCCTCAGAATTTATGCAAAGTGACACAATGACTGTTTATCTAGAATAACAGAGACCTCCACAATAATTTTCATCATTCAGATGGAGTGATTAGTGTGTGCATTAAGCTAAATAACAGACAAAGAGTAAAGTCTGATTCACTTCAGTACATCTTAGAAATAAGGCATAACTAAAATTTTGCTAAAGAGCTGTCATTGTCCTGAAGCCTACTGATGAATGAGTTCATGCTTGAGTCCACCTCAACTGTTTTGTGCTAATTTTATGCATCTTTTGAAATTCTATTTTACAGTGGCTTCTCAGTGTAAGTGAGTCACGACTGCTTATCAGAATTTATGCTATTATCAGAGTATTTCTCCAGTAATCATAGAGTGTGAAAAGTCACCAAGAAAATATTTTGCTTTTCTAATGCATATTTACTTAATACCAGCAATGCACTTGGGTCGTCCCTTCCACATTTTTACTCTAGATCTCAAAGGAGTACCTGATTTTATCCTTTGATCTTTTTGCTTTTTCTTTTGATAAGTGAGGTTTATCAGCACTTAGTACATTCAGCAGTTTTACTAGTATCAGAACTTAACAGATGAGTAGCATTATTCTAATTTGTGACTTAGTAATAAGATATACAAAGTAAACTTAACTAAGCTCAATTTTTAGAATTTGCTAGTGTCATAAGATTTCCACTGAAATAATTACTTCTTACATGGAATCATTTGTTTATTGAAGACTACTAGGTCAGTATCTAGCACAGTTATCCTCATAGGATTGAATAGTTACTTGAACAGACATATCACTTATCAGAGTTTAGAAACATATATCAGACAACAGTCAGTACTTAAAAACATTTATCAATTAAGCACATAATACACAATGAGATTAATTCTGTAAATACTGAGCATAAAGTCTGATAACACAGAACAAGACTAAGCAGATTTAGAGAAAGAACCTGGAACCATTCCAAGTTCATTTACCAATCTTGTAAAAGTAGCTTCACATAGTGGTTTTGTGAAGATATCTGCTAGTTGTTGATCTGTGGGAACAAAATGCAATTCCACTGTACCTTCATCCACATGTTCCCTGATGAAGTGGTACCTGATGCTGATGTGCTTTGTCATAGAGTGTTGAACTGGATTACCTGTCATAGCAATAGCACTTTGATTATCACAGTAAATAGTGATTTTGAAATATGTTAACCCATAATCCAGTAACTGATTCTTCATCCAAAGAATCTGTGCACAACAGCTTCCTGCAGCAATATACTCTCCTTCTGCAGTTGATGTGGAAATTGACTTTTGTTTCTTACTGTACCAAGAAACCAATCTGCCTCCAAGAAATTGGCAGCTTCCACTTGTGCTTTTCCTGTCAATTTTGCAGCCTGCAAAATCTGCATCTGAGTAACCTATTAGTTTAAAGTCTGATTCTCTAGGATACCACAATCCCAGATCAGCTATTCCTTTAAGATACTTAAAGATTCTTTTCACAGCTGTTAAGTGAGGTTCTCTTGGATCTGCTTGAAATCTTGCACAAAGACAGGTAGCATACATGATATCAGGTCTACTAGCAGTTAGATAGAGTAGAGAGCCAATCATACCTCTGTAATCAGTAATATCTACTGATTTACCAGTTTCCTTATCCAGTTTTGTTGCAGTGGCCATAGGAGTGGATGCACTTGAACAATCTTGCATTCCAAATTTCTTCAGCAAGTTTCTGGTGTACTTGGTTTGACAAATAAAAGTGCCTTCTTCATTCTGCTTGACTTGAAGGCCCAGAAAATAGCTAAGTTCCCCCATCATACTCATCTGATATCTTGACTGCATCAGTTTGGCAAACTTCTTGCAAAGTCTGTCATTTGTAGATCCAAAGATGATATCATCAACATAAATCTGGACCAGAAGTAAGTCCTTTCCATGGTTGAGGTAGAATAGTGTTTTTTCTATTGTTCCTCTGTTGAATCCACTTTCCAGAAGAAACTGAGCTAAAGTCTCATACCATGCTCTAGGAGCTTGCTTAAGTCCATAAAGTGCTTTATCAAGCCTATAGACATAATCTGGATGTTTGGAATCTACAAAGCCTAGAGGTTGTTCAACATATACTTCCTCCTCCAATTCTCCATTGAGAAAAGCACTTTTCACATCCATTTGAAAGACAGTAAACTTTTTGTGAGCAGCATAAGCCAAAAATATCCTTATGGCTTCTAACCTAGCAACTGGTGCAAATGTTTCATCATAATCAATTCCCTCCTGTTGAGAATATCCTTTTACGACCAGTCTTGCCTTATTCCTTGTAATTATGCCATCACTGTCAGTTTTGTTTCTGAATACCCATTTTGTACCAGCAACAGATCTATTCTTTGGTCTTGGCACTAGGGTCCAGACTTTGTTTCTTTCAAATTCATTTAACTCTTCCTGCATTGCTTGCACCCAATCAGCATCTTGAAGAGCTTCTTCAACTTTCTTTGGCTCAGTCTGAGAGAGAAAAGAATTGTAGAGACATTCATTTGAAGTACATGTTCTAGTTCTGACACCTGCATCAGGATTTCCAATTATCAAACAGGTGTATGTGATTTTGTCCACTTCCTTACAGATGGAAGGTTTTCTCTAGAACTGGATGCTCCCCCATGATCCATGCTATCTTCATTTTCTGATGCTCCCCCTGAAACTGTGCTCTCTGATTTGGATTCTTCAGTATTTAGATTTTCAGCACTATCAGAACTTGGCTTATCAGAATTTGACGAATCAGAACTTGAAGAGCCAGATGTATGTTCTGATGTTTCTTGAGCTGTGGTAGGATCTTGAGTATGCTCCCCCTGCATAGGTGCATCTTCCTTTGACGTAGTTACCACAGTTTCAATAACATCAGAGTTTAATCCATCAGAGTTTATAGTATCAGGACTTACACTGTCAGGATTTTCAGTATCAGAATTTGAGTCTTCATTTTCAAATCTCAGCTGATCATGGTCAATGAAATCTTCAAGACCAGTAATCTTCTTGTCATCAAAAGAGACATTGATAGATTCCATGACCACTTTTGTTCTCAAATTATAGACTCTAAAGGCTTTTGTGGAAAGTGGATATCCAACAAAGATTCCTTCATCAGCTTTTAGATCAAACTTTGATAGCTGTTCAGGATGAGTCTTGAGAACAAAACACTTGCATCCAAATACATGAAAGTATTTCAGATTTGGCTTCTTTTTCTTCACCATCTCATATGGTGTTTTTCCATGCTTGTTAATAAGTGTTGCATTTTGAGTAAAACAAGCAGTCTGCACAGCTTCAGCCCATAAATAGGTTGGAAGCTTCGCTTCTTCAAGCATTGTACGTGCAGCTTCAATGAGAGTCCTATTCTTTCTTTCAACAACTCCATTCTGCTGTGGAGTTCCAGGAGCAGAAAATTCCTGCTTTATTCCATGGTTTTTGCAGAACTCTTCCATTATCAAATTCTTGAACTCAGTGCCATTATCACTCTTTAAAAATTTTCACAGAATCTTTGACCATTTTATCCAGCTATTTGACATGATCAATCAAGATAGATGCAGTTTCACTTTTTGTGTGCAAGAAATACACCCATGTGTATCTGGTGAACTCATCCACTATGACCAACACATACTTCTTCTTTGCAATAGACATGACATTTACTGGACCAAATAAATCAACATGTCGTAGATGATAAGGCTCAAGAATTGATGATTCAGTCTTGCTCTTGAATGAAGATTTTCTTTGTTTGGCTTTCTGACAGGAATCACAAAGACCATCAGGAGCAAATACTGTTTTTGGCAATCCTCTCACAAGATCTTTCTTGACCAGTTCATTTATATTGTTGAAATTTAAATGAGAGAGTTTCTTGTGCCAATTCCAGCTTTCTTCAATTGATGCTCTACTCATCAGACGGATTGCAGAACCATCAGTACTTGTTGAAAGCTTAGCTTCATAAATGTTACCACGCCTGTATCCTTTCAGAACAACTTTGCCTTTAAATTTACTCACAATTTCACAGTGTTCTTCAAAGAAATCAACATGATAACCTCTGTCACAGATTTGACTTATACTCAGTAGGTTGTGTTTAAGTCCTGAGACCAGAGCTACTTCTTTAATTATGACATTTCCAAGATTGATATTGCCATATCCCAATGTTTTTCCAATGTTGCCATCTCCATAAGAAACACTTGGGCCAGCTTTCTCCACAAAGTCTGATAGCAGGGCCTTATTTCCAGTCATATGTCCTGAACATCCACTGTCCAGAACTAGAATATTTTTCCTGTTGCCCTGCAATCACAAAGACCACTAATTATTAGTTTTAAGGACCCAGACTTGCTTGGATCCTTTGGCCTTTTTTAAGTTTGTTAACATTTGCAGCGGATTTAGCATCAGAGTTTATCTTAACATTTTTCTTATCAGAACTTACACTATCAGACTTTGAATCAGAATTTACACTAGAAGGAACAATGGAAACTTTCTTCAAAGAAGGTTTTATTTGATAATAATCATAGTACAAGCTATGATATTCCTTACAAGTATAAATGGAATGCCATAAACTACCACAATGAAAACAAGGATTTTGTGGTTTGTATCTAACAGACTGACTCTTAACTCCTGATTTTGAAGGTAAGGAGTTAATATTCTTATTCTTCCTACAAAAAGAAGCCAGATGGTTAGAACTTCCACAGTTATGACATGTTTTCCTAGAAGCATCAGGAACAGGTTTATAATTATTGCTTTTATTCACACCTTCCTTTCCATTCCTATTTTTCCTAGGTGATTTTACCTTGTTTGCATTCTTAACATCTTTCAGCTTATGCTTAAGCTGCTTCTTTGTCATTAAGCCTATGTTCACTTCAGCTGTCTTTTCCTGTTTTAGTTTGTCAGAAGTTAATTCCTTTGTAACTTCTGATTTCTCATTTTCAGACTTTACAGTTACAAACTTAACAGGTTTTAACTTCGACTTTTGCTTACCAACAGGCTTAATTTCTTCAGTTCCTGTATCATTCTTATCTTCTCCATAACCTAAGCCCTCTTTCCAGTTTCCACTACTTAGCAAATTTTGAGTTGTTTTGCCAGAGTTAGTCCAAGTCCTGATAATCTCTCTTTCCTTTTCTAACTCAGTTTTTAGAGATTCATTCATTTTTAGCACTTCATCCCTAACATAAAAGGCATCATCTCTATTCTTCTGAGTTTGATGGAACATGACTAACTCTTTTTCTAAGAAATCATTTCTTTTCTTAAATGCAAGATTTTCAGAAGTTAATCTCTCACATGTTAAAGTTTGATCTCTATAACTAACAAACATAGTTTTAAGATATCTTCTAAACTCATTAATATCATCAGTATGAAAAGCATAAGTAGTCTGAGGTACCTTTGTTTCAGCAGCTTCAGAACTGCTCTCAACACTTGATTTATCAGCATTTGCCATCAATGATTAGTTCTCCTCACTTTCAGAGTCTGAGGTGTCTGTCCAGCTTTTCTGCTTTGTGACAAGAGCCTTGCCTTTGTCACCCTTTACCTTCTTGCAATCAGGAGATATGTGGCCTTTCTCACCACAGTTATAGCATTTAACATTGGTGTAATCTCCTCTGTCAGACTTTCCTCCTCTGCCTTCAGATCTTCTGAAATTCTTCTTATCAGAACTTATGCCTTTCCTGGAAAACTTCTTTCCCTTCCTGAACTTCCTGTATGTAATCTTTGTGATTCCTTTCACCATAAGAGCACACAGCTTCATCATCTCCTCATCAGCATCAGTCTTAGGCAAGCTTTCAGATTCTGAGTCATCATCACTCTCAGAACTTGATGACTCAGTATCAGACTTTATGAAAAGAGCTTTACCCTTGTCTTTTTTTGAGGAAGCTGCTTTGGGGGATTCTTCTTCAGCCTTAAGAGCAACTGTCCTTGACTTTCCTCCTTTCCTCTTGCTTCTTTGTTCCATCTCAAGCTCATGAGTCTTGAGCATACCATAGATTTCGTCAAAAGTTGTTTCATCAAGATTATAGTTGTCTCTTATTGTCGTTGCCTTCAAATCCCAGCATTCAGGAAGAGCTAACAGGAACTTAAGGTTTGAATCTTCAAGATCATACTCTTTATTAATCAATGACAAATCATTCAAAAGTTTGACAAATCTATCATATAAATCATTCAATGACTCATTAGTCTTTGAGTCAAAGTGTTCATACTCTTGAGTGAGTATTGTCTTCCTGTTCTTCTTAATTGTCTCCGTTCCCTGACACCTTGTTTCCAGAGCATCCCATATCTCCTTAGCAGTCTTGCAGTTGATTACCCTATTTGACATTACATTATCAATGGCACTATGCAGTAAGTGTCGTACCTTGGCATCCTTAGCAATTGATGCTATATCTTCAGCAGTATAATCACTCTTCTTCTTTGGTACGGTCTTTGCTGCTTCACCTGCAACTGCAACAGCGAGCTTGGTTGGTTTGTGAGGGCCTTCCTTGATTCCATCAAGGTATTTTGGATCTGTTGCTTCCAGGAACATGGTCATCCTTACCTTCCATATGGGATATTCAGATGGTCTCAGTATGGGAACTCTGATGGTCTCATACCGACTCTGAATTTGTGTCTTTGGTGGTTCCTCAGTTTTGGTAGGCTTAGTTGGAGTTTCTGTGTCCGACATGATTGTGTTTGGATCTTTAACTGTATGTGTGTTAACAGATAGGCTCTGATACCACTTGTTAGGTCACACACACACTGTAGAGGGGGTGAATATAGTGTATAGTACACTCAAATCGAACTTTAAGAACTTAAGTAACAGAAAACAAACTTTATTGAAACAATAAACTCTGTTATAGTATGGAACTGTTACCTCTCAGTGATGAACAATATCACGAGAGCTGCTAGGGTTACAATGAATAATCTTCTCGAATATATGATAACACTTATAGTGTAAACCCTATGTCTGTGTTTATATACTACACAGTTACAAGATAATCGCTAATTGATATGGAATATAATTCTGCTTCCTAAAATATATCAATCAGATATCTTTTCTTCCAAGTATTCCATTCTTTACAGAATTCCTTCTTCATACATATCTCTTCTTATGTTTATCTTGATCTTCTTTCCTTTAATCAGCTACTGTCCTTATCTGATCGTCTTTCAGCACTTAAGTTCTGATATCTATCTTCTGATGATTATCTCCTGATAACATAAGTACTGATATCCTTAAGTCCTGACTTCCAGTATAAGTACTGATCAACAGTTAAGTACTGATTTATCCTGTTCAAGTAAGATCTGAAAGCTAAACATAAAACATATTAGCCATGACATTATCAAATATATCTAACATAATAAGTACACTATATATATTTGGATAACATTGATAAAATATTTTATTCTATAAACATGTTTATCTTTTGCCAAAATTAAATGTTTTCATATAATTTTTCATGCAAACTAATACATTTTTACAATGATCTAGTTGCTAACATATGTAATATTCAGAATCTTTAATAAAATTCGATCCGATTTAAATTAGAAAAAAGCCCAGCCCAATCCGATCCGGCCCGAAAAAAAGCCCTGTAAGGCCCGCCTCGAGGGCCCAAACAGGCTCTGACATTTTCGAAAAGCCTGGCCTGACCCGGACAGGTCAAAGTTAAAGCCCGAAAAGCACGTCCTGGTCAAAACCCGGGCTTTTTAAGGCCCGGTCAAAACTCGGTCCTGTGGGCCTTTTGTGCATCTCTATTTTTACTAGACCTGCCAAAATAAGTGGATTTGAAAAAATTGAACCCAAATTCATGGAATCGAGATTCGAATCATATGATCCGATAATTATCTAAAAACCAAATTAAACTTATTCAAAAATTACCCGAATCGAAAATTTAACCGAAAATGAACCGAAATACTAGATCCGATTATAAATTGGAACCGAACAAAACCGAATCATATATTATCTTAAACGAATATGAATTGAAATAAGTAAAATTCATACTTAACAATATTTTATGTTCGTGATAATATAATTATTTAATCAAAGTATTTTGTAAACGTACATTATATTATATTAAAAGTACTAATTTTAATAAAAATATATTTTTTAAGTCTCACAAAGTGAAAAAATAAATAAGTTATTATCTAAAAATATCCGAACTGAATTTAATCCAAATAGAATTTTGTCCGATTTTTATCCAAATTTCATCCGCATTTACTCCGAATTAGACCCGAACCGAATCACATCCGATCCGATTCAAATGGTCTCCAGTTATATCATAATCCAACCGATCTGAAATTGATTCGATCCAAAATCAATCCGATTATCTGATTTGTCAGATCTAGTTTTTACTCTTTTATTTACTACAAAGTTATCCAACTAGAAAGGGGTATAAAGTATTTAGAGTATCTCCAATAAACTATTTAAACAAGCTCTTAAGTGTAAAAATAAAGAGAATTATCAAAATTGGAGCTCCAAGAGACTCTTAGAGGCTCTTTAAAACCTTAAGAGTCTCTTCTTTCTCCTCTCTTTTAAGAGCCAACAACTTGCTCTTAACTTATATTTTATTATAAAGTAATTCAACCACCCACTTTCTCTTTCCACTTTGTATTGTTCTCCCATTAAATAAAGATATTTTAATATTAAAATATTATTTAAAGAGTAAATATAAAGAATGTTGTTGGAGGTGAATGCACGTTAAGTTGTTACGAGTCAATAATTTATAATATATTTGAAGAGTGGCTTAAGAGACTGTTGAAGATGCTCTTCCAGGACTTCTCTTTATACTTTCTAGACCTTCTCTTTAAATCTACTTCTCTTCTATATATAATAGGAGAACAAGGGGATAATTAGGGATGTTAGGTCACACACACTGTAGAAGGGGGTTGAATACAGTGTATAGTACAATCAAATCGAATTTAAAGAACACAAGTAACAGAAAACAAACTTTATTAAACTCTGTTACAATGTGGAACTGTCCTCTCTCAGTGATGAACAAATATCACGAGAGCTGCTAGGGTTACAATGAATATTATTCTGGATAATGATAACACATATAGTGTAAACCCTATGTCTGTGTTTATATACTACACAGTTACAAGATAATCGCTAATTGATATGGAATATAATTTTACTTCCTAAAATATATCAATCAGATATCTTTTCTTCCAAGTATTCTATTCTTCATAGAATTCCTTCTTCATGCATATCTCTTCTTGCGTTTATCTTGATCTTCTTTCCTTTCAGTCAGCCGCCTTCCTTATCTGAAAGTCTTCTTTAAGTCCTGATATTATCTTCTGATAAATATCTCCTGAACCTTAAGTACTGATAACTTAAGTTTTGTCTTCAGTATAAGTGCTGATATCCAGTTAAGTACTGATTTGTCCTGTTCAAGTAAGATCTGAAAACTAAACACAAATCATATTAGACATGATATTATCAAAAATTAGCATAATATACAAGTTTAACAGATATTTGATGATGTCAAAAATATTAAGTACAAATGCATGAGAATTTGACTAGATAACTACAACTTACAGTCCTTAAAGCTTTACCAACTTTAACTTCTGATAACAACTTCAGTCTGTACACACATCAGTATTTGAGCAGTTATAGATCTTGACTTGGCTTCAATTTCTGATCTCTTCGATGTCAGGAGTTGTTCTGAGATAGTTCTTTAACAAACATCTCTCAGCATATCTGAGTTCATCAATCATCCTCCTTTTAGCATCTTTAAGCTCTGCAGTATCTTCACCAGTTTGGAAGATAGCATATCTGAGATCATTAATTTTTGTTTTTCTCAACTCCTGATCTAGTCTGATGACATAGGCTTTGTCAGACTCTAGATTGAATTCAAGTCCCTTAATACCAAGATATGTTCTGATCTTCGCAGTATTAGGCTTCATATCAACAATATCACCCTTGTGATCTCTGTACTTAGGACAGTATGTGCTGTCAGACTTCACAGAATAAAGCTTCTTCTGTCTCTGAATTTGATTCTTAAAATAATTTGCAGCACTTTCTGTTAATCTGTCCGTCACTTGAAGTAAGAATAAAACATGTTCTAGTTCCTCAAAATACTTCAGTGGTATAGCATTTTCCCTTATATGGTAAACCCTTCCGTCTGTCATAAAATATAACATGATGTATTCTTTCAAGAAGGTATGGTAAACCATCTGTACAGATTCAAGTTGATTCAATCTTTCAGGAGTTGCTCCAACACCTGGTTCACTTAAGGAAGTTGGATCATTGGTTGTGTTTTGCACTCTTCTTTCATCAGCACTGCCCAATCCAGATTTATCTCTTGCTTCATTTCCAGTAACCACTCTTGCTTCAAAACCACTTGTTGCAGTCTTCAAAGGTTGAGTCTGTTTGGCTTTAGTGAATCCTGGTAGGAGTAACTTTGAGGATTTAATATGAGCAATGTCAGAGGTTTCCTTTGACTTATCTTCTGATATCAAGCCAACTTGAGCTATGTCAGAGGTTGCTTGCTTCATAGTTATATCAGAACTTACTATATCTTGACTCTGAACAACTTGAGCCATGTCAGAGGTTATTTTAGAAATCTTCCTTGAAGTCAGAGTAAGATTAGCATCTTCATCAGAAATTTCTTCATCCATTGGAGGCACATAAACCTTTACAGGTTCACCAACTTTTTCTTTGCCATTGGACCTTGGATCTATCTGCAATTGTGATTTGGCCTTGGTTGCCACAAGATTTGTCCTTTCTTTTATCACAATGCCTTTAGCCGTAGGAAGTTTCTTTTCAACAACAAAGCTTCAGATTTGGAGATGACTTTTTCTAACTTAAGTCTAGCTTCTTCTTCCTTAAACTCTCAAAGTCTATTCCTGGATTTTCTTTCAGAAATAACTGTCTTGAAATTTCTTCATCAAGTTCCAAACGTTCATCAGAACTTATCCTTTTACCAGTATCAGAAGTTATTCTTCTCCCAGTATCAGAACTTGTTCTATGACTTGTAGTTCCAGCTTTACTTGATGAATGATCTTTACCTTGACCATGACCTCCACCCATTCCAGAGTTTCCCGGGTCATTACCATCATCCTTTCCCTTCAGTGTCTTAACAGGTTTGCATTTGGACTTAGTTACCTTCTCCCCCTTTTTGGCATCAGCAAGTAAAAGAAGAGAGACAAGCAATTTCACTGAGGATTGGATCTCATTGAGTTGATCTTGATGAGAAGCTTGATTTTTCAAAATTTCATCAATCTGAGACTGTTGCTTCTCTTGGGTTTTCTCAATGTCGGAAATTCTGTCAAAGGTAGGTTTGAAAAACATCTTCTTGTCAAGCTTTGCAACTGTATCTTGCTGATTCAAGGATTCTTGAATCTTGTTCACCTTGGTCTGAGTTACAAATTGTTGACCTTGAAGGTGCCTTGTACTGAGTGCAGTAACTCTTAGCTGTGTCTTGAAATCATCATTGACTAGCATCGTATTAGTTTTTTCCAAGTGCTGAGCAAGAATCTTTTCAGAAGGAACAAAACTGATGGAGTTCCATTCTTTAGTCCACTCTTGTCCTCTAGGAGTTTCAATCCAAGGGACTGGTGCTTCCCCTGTAACAAACTTCTTGACTATCTCAGCTTTTGAAGGAGCTTGTAGAGGTGCATGTCCAGAAGGACCAGCTGCATCAACATCTGCATTTGTAGCAACATTACCAGTATCATCAACATTTGCAGCATCAGAACTTACAGAGTCAACATCTTCAGCATCCTCTGATAAAAGAACAGTATGAGAGGCTATGGAGGCTTCAACATCATCCTCTAAGTGCTGATCTCCAACTATGTTCTGATCAACATCCATATTCTGATGCTCACCTAAAATCTGATCTTCAGTATCTAGATGCAGAGAAGGTGTTGTAGGCAATTCTGGATTAAAATCAGCATCAGGAATTGGTGTTGTTGGTGGAGTGACTTGAGTTGGTGGAGCTTCTAGATTCAAAACCTGAGGCACTTCCAAGTTATGTATGTCAATTTCATCACTTGGCCCCTGGGTATCAGCATGAACTGGAGATTGATGAGTTGTATGAAGGTCTGGATCAACACTAGGAGAATTGTGAGCTTCAACAGGGTCTTGTGAGATCAGAGATTCCTGACCCCCTTCCTTAGCTGCTGCTTCCATTCCTTTACCAGAATCTTCAGGCCTTTTTGCCAATGTTTTGAATCTTTTAGCTTTTAAGGAGACTTTAGGAGCTGTATCATCAGAATTACGCTTTCTAAGCCTTTTTAGGGGCCTAGAACTCCCAATATCAACATCCTCCTGAGAAAAGACCTTCTCAGCTTCTAGAACAACAGGTTCTGATACAGGAACCTGTTCCTCAGCATCTGATTCATCTCGCAGAATGAATCTCCTTCTCTTCTGTTGTGTCTGAGGTACTTTCTTAGTCCTCTTAGGTTTGGAAGATGAAGGATGCACTATAGGATCTGAAGGTTGAGGTTGAGAAGTTTGAGGTGGTTGAGTAGATGTGGTAGGTGCTGATGGATGAGGTGCAGACAGTTGGACATCGGGATATAGTGCAGTGTATTTAACGGGATCATAGGTTATTAAGACTTGTTTGACAGATAAAGGAATTAAGAGGGGTCTTAACATAGCCTTCTTATTATCAGTAGATAATAAGTCAGTAAAAGCTCTTTTAGCTATTCTGAATGATGAAATTAATTCACTAGCATTTCAGGGCTTATTATCACAACAGTAACTATATATAAGCTGGCAGAATCTAGAAAAATAAACAGTAGATCTATCTTCATTCATTCTGTCCCCAATAAAACCTAAGACAGCACTTGCATAGTCAAAATCAGTTTGATTTATGAGAGCATACCCGATTTGTTGGCTGAATATGGGAATTGCATCAAAATTAGAACATTTGTTTACAAAAGCCTTGGTTATTCAATCAAAGAAGAAACTCCATTCCCTCCTTATGAAAGATCTCTTCAACTGGCCCAGCTTTGCCAATGTCCTCTCATATCCTAGACTGGCCATCATGTTTTGAAGAACTAGATCTTTAACAATAGAATAGACACAGTTCTCAGGTAGCTGCAGTGCTTGTCGAACCGTGGACAATGTCACAACATACTCTTCCTCCCCTGATGAAAAAATAATACTTGGGGACCCTTGAGCACCATCATCATATACACCACTTCTCCAGAACTCCAGTACTTGAGTACCAGAGACTGCTTCAGGTTCAGTCAGAGCATACCCAATATCAGAACTAGCAAGAAATTCCTGAATGAAGTGAAGTTCAGATGGGGCTTCTGACTTGCTAAGAATAGCAGAGAAGTTATTAGGAACAAACGTAGCTCCATCAAAAATTATGTCCTTGGGTGCCATGAGAATTCGTGAGAAAGAAAATTGCCTGTAAGGTGTTTGAGAAAATGTCTGTATGAAAAATCGTCAGTAGATGAGAGAGAATAAAAGTAAAAAGAGAGAGATAAAATATGAAAGTAAATAAAAGATTTTACAATCTTTTCTCTCTTTTACTTATACACGGTAGAAAAAGTAACCGTTGAGACACCTGTCAAACATTAAACAGTAAAAGATAATTAATGGGCACGGGTATTCAGTAATCATTACTTATCACATGCAGTTTTTCAAGGAAAAACCGTTCCACTTACCAAGTAATCCCATTAATCAAGGACGTTCAGTTTTATTTTAAATTTTAAAACTGTTCTCACAAAATAAATTATTATTACTGTTGTACCAATATTCTGTAAAAATATGACCAATGAGAGAATGACTATAAATAAACCAAGTAAACAAATACTGCCATGTCAGAATCAGAACTTGATTTGCATCAGAGCTAAAAAGGTCATCAGAATATGGTTAGTATCAGGATTTAATAAATCATCAGAATATCGAATGACTCAGAGACAAAATCTTGCATAAATATAAAATTTCATTAATATATTGAGCAAATACATTTCATGAAATTTAAATTACATGCTTAAAATTACAAGATTGTCCTAAGCTACAAATCCTAACATCAACAACTTTAGTCCTAGTCTAAGACGGTGAACAAAGCTGACGGTGAAGAGAAACAGATAGCTGCAATTATTCTTCTTCCTACTCTCAACAAAGAGAACAGCAAGACGAATGATTCGCTCCTGCTGTCGGAGAGCTTCTCTCCTTTCCTCTTCCAGACGCTCAAGATGGCGATGATAGTCCATATAGAAGAACAAGAGGTCTGTGAGAACCTCTTGGGGAACTGAGTCCCAGATTTCATCAGGAATGGCAGTGACATGCCACTCCTGCTGCCATTCAGTACACCTCAACTCGATAGTGAGATTGTCATAGTTCAGAACTAAGTTGAAATGAACCATGTTTTTGATGAGTAAAAAAAATGAGTTTGAGAGAAAATGAGAGATGTGTTGGCTGGAATGAGGTGTTGGTTTATATAACCAATAGAATACCAAGAGACGCAAGGAAAATTGAATGGTTACAGGTAGAAATAATTATACCTCGTCTCCCTAGACTGATGAGAATAATAACAGCCATTGGAAGCTTAAAACAGGATTTAATGCGCACACGAAACAAGTAAAAATTATTATGCATAGACGAGTACCACTAACCCAAATTATGTTGACTGTTAATATCTCACCCAAACATATTCTGATTTTAAATAAGACTGTTTCAGATTTTAACCACAAATAAGTCAAGTAAAGAATCAGAATTTATATCAGAACTTAGACTTATATCAGAACTTAACAGTCATCAGAACATGATTCCTTAACTCAAAAAGTGAATGCCTATTTCTGTAATTCTTCACACAAATTCTGATTTCGTTTCTTCAGAACTTAATCATCAGAACTTCCATCATTACTTGTCCTCAGAATTTATACAACTGACACTTAAACATTCATCTAAAACAACATTTATCACCACAGTAATTTTCATCATTCATATGGAGTGTATGTGTGTGCAGTAAGCTAAATATCAGATAAAGATTAAAGTCTGATTCACTTAAGTACATCGTAGAAATAAGGCATAACTAAGAACTTTGCTCAAAATCTGTCATGATTCTGAAGTCTACTTTAGAATAAGTTCATGCATGAGGCCCCCTCAACTGTTTTGTGCTCATTTTATGTATCTTTTGAAATTCCATTTTACAGTGGCTTCTCAGTGTAAGTGAGTCACGACTGCTTATCAGAATTTATGCTATTTTCGAAGTATTTCTCCAGTAATCATAGAGTGTGAAAAGTCACCAAGAAAATATTTATTTTGCTTTTCTGATGCATATTACTTAATACCAGCAATGCACTTGGGTCTTCCCTTCCACATTTTTACTCTAGATCTCAAAGGAGTACCTGATTTTTATTTCATTTTCTTTTCCTTTTCTTTTGATAAGTGAGGCTTATCAACACTTAGTACATTCACCAGATTTACTAACATCAGAACTTAATAGATAAGAAGCATTATTTAAGTTTTTGACTTAGTAATAAGATAGACAAAGTAAACTTAACTAAGATCAATATCAGAATTTGCTTGTGTGAAAAGATTTCCACATAAACAATTACTTTAAACATGGGATCTTTAGTATATTAAAGACTACTAGGTCAACATCTAGCATAGTTATCCTCATTGGATTGAATAGTCACAGAAGCATGCATATCACTATCAGAGTTTAGGATTTCACATCAGACAACAATCAGTACTTAAGCAATTTTCAATTAAGCACAGAATACACAAAGATAGTAATATCTATAAATACTGATTATAAAATCTGATGAAACAGAACATAAACTAAGCAGACTTAGTGAAAGAACCTGAAACCTTTCCAAGTTCATTTACCAATCTTGTAAAAGTAGCTTCACACAGTGGTTTTGTAAAGATATCTGATAGTTGTTGATCTGTTGGAACAAAGTGCAATTCCACTATACCTTCATCCATATGTTCCCTTAAGAAGTGGTACCTAATGCTGATGTGCTTTGTCATTGAGTGTTGAACTGGATTACCTGTCATAGAAATAGCACTTTGATTATCACAGTAAATAGGGATTTTAAAATAAGTTAACCCATAATCCAGTAACTGATTCTTCATCCAAAGAATCCGTGCACAACACCTTCCTGCAGCAATGTACTCTGCTTCTGCAGTTGATGTGAAAATTGACTTTTGTTTCTTGCTAAACCAAGAAACCAATCTGCCTCCAAGAAATTGGCAGCTTCCACTTGTGCTTTTCCTGTCAATTTTGCATCCTGCAAAATCTGCATCTGAGTAACCTATTAGTTTAAAATCTGATTCTCTGGGATACCACAATCCCAGATCAGGTGTTCCCGTAAGATACTTGAAAATTCTTTTCACAACTGTTAGGTGAGGTTCTCTTGGATCTGCTTGAAATCTTGCACAAAGACAGGTAGCATACATGATATCAGGTCTACTAGCAGTTAGATAGAGTAGTGAGCCAATCATACCTCTATAATCAGTAATATCTACTGATATACCAGTATCCTTATCCAATTTTGTTGCAGTGGCCATGGGAGTGGATGCACTTGAACAATCTTGCATTCCAAATTTCTTCAGCAAATTTCTGGTGTACTTGGATTGACAAATAAAAGTGCCTTCTTCATTCTGCTTGACTTGAAGGACCAGAAAATAGCTAAGTTCCCCCATTATACTCATTTGATATCTTGACTGCATAAATTTGGCAAACTTCTTGCAAAGTCTGTCATTTATAGAACCAAAAATGATATCATCAACATATATCTGCACCAAAAGTAAGTCCTTTCCATGGTTGAGGTAGAACAATGTTTTGTCAATAGTTCCTCTGTTAAATCCACTTTCCAGAAGAAACTGAGCTAAAGTCTCATACCATGCTCTTGGAGCTTGTTTAAGGCCATAAAGTGCTTTATCAAGCTTGTAGACATGATTTGGAAATTTGGAATCTACAAAGCCTGGAGGTTGTTCAACATATACTTCCTCTTCCAATTCTCCATTGAGAAAAGCACTTTTCACATCCATTTGAAAGACAGTAAACTTTTTGTGAGCAGCATAAGCCAAAAATATCCTTATGGCTTCCAATCTAGTAACTGGTGCAAATGTTTCATCATAATCAATTCCCTCAAGTTGAGAATATCCTTTTGCAACCAGCCTTGCTTTATTCCTTGTAATTATGCCATCACTATCAGTTTTGTTTCTGAACACCCACTTTATACCAACAACAGATCTGTTCTTTGGTCTTGGCACTAGGGTCCAGACTTTGTTTCTTTCAAATTCATTTAACTCTTCCTGCATTGCTTGCACCCAATCAGCATCTTGAAGAGCTTCTTCCACTTTCTTTGGTTTAGTCTGAGAAAGAAAAGAATTATAGAGACATTCATTTGAAGTAGCTGTTCTAGTTCTGACACCTGTATCAGGATTTCCAATAATTAAGTCAGGTGTATGCGATTTAGTCTACTTCCTTGCAGATGGAAGGTTTTCTCTAGAACTGGATGCTCCCCCATGATCCATACTGTCTTTATCAACATTTTCTGATGCTCCCCCTAAAATTATGCTCTCTGAGTTGGATCCTTTAGAAATTGAGTTTCCAGAATTATCAGAACTTGGCTCATCAGAACTTGATGAATCAAAACTTGAAGAGCCAGTTGTAGGTTCTAATGCTTCTTGAGATGTGATTCTATCTTCAGTATGCTCCCCCTGCACAGGTGCATCTTCCTTTGGCGTAGTCACCACAGTTTCAATAACATCAGAGTTTAATCCATCAGAGTTTGCAGTATCAGGATTTAGACTGTCAGGATTTTCAGTATCAGATTTTAAGTTTTCATTTTCAAATCTCAGCTGATCATGATCATTGAAATCTTCAAGTCCAGTAATCTTCTTATCATCAAAGGAGACATTGATAGATTCCATGACTACCCTTGTTCTTAAATTGTAGACTCTGAAGGCTTTTATGGAAAGTAGATATCCAACAAGAATTCCTTCATCAACTTTTAAATCAAATTTGGATAGCTGTTCAGGATGAGTCTTAAGAACAAAACACTTGCATCCAAATACGTGAAAATACTTCAGATTTGGCTTCTTTTTCTTTACCATCTCATATGGTGTGTTTCCATGCTTGTTAATGAGTGTTGCATTCTGAGTAAAACAAGCAGTCTGCACAGTTTTAGCCCAAAAATAGGTTGGTAGCTTTGCTTCATCAAGCATAGTCCGTGCAGCTTCAATAAGAGTTCTATTCTTTCTTTCAACAACTCCATTTTGTTGTGGAGTTCCAGGAGCAGAAAATTCCTGCTTTATTCCATGCTCTTTGCAGAACTCTTCCATGATCAAATTCTTGAACTCAGTGCCATTATCACTTCTTATTATCTTCACAGAATCTTTGACCAATTTATCCAGTTGCTTGACATGATCAATCAAAATAGATGCAATTTCACTTTTTGTGTGCAAGAAATACACCCATGTGTATCTGGTGAACTCATCCACTATGACCATAGCATATTTCTTCTTTGCAATAGACATGACATTCACTGGATCAAATAGATCAACATGTAGTAGGTGATAAGGCTCAAGAATTGATGATTCAGTCTTGCTCTTGAATGAAGATTTTCTTTGTTTAGCCTTCTGACATGAATCATAAAGGCCATCAGGAGCAAATACTGATTTTAGCAGTCCTCTCACAAGATCTTTCTTGACTAGTTCATTTATATTGTTGAAATTTAAATAAAGAGTTTCTTGTGCCAATTCCAGCTTTCTTCAATTGATGCTCTCCTTAACAGTTAGATTGCAGAACCATCAGTACTTGTTGAAAGCTTGGCTTCATAAATGTTACCATGCCTATATCCTTTCAGAACAACTTTGCCTGTAGATTTGCTTACAACTTCACAGTGTTCTTCAAAGAAATCCACATGATAACCTCTGTCACAGATTTGACTAACACTCAGCAGATTGTGTTTAAGTCCTGAGACCAGAGCTACTTCTTTAATGATGACATTCCCAAGATTGATATTGCCATATCCCAGTATTTTTCCAATGTTGCCATCTCCATAAGAAACACTTGGGCCAGCTTTCTCCACAAAGTCTGATAACAGGGCTTTATTTCCAATCATATGTCCTGAGCATCCACTGTCCAGAACTAGGATGTTTTTCCTGTTGCCCTGCAATCACAAAGACCACTAATGATTAGTTTTAAGGACCCAGACTAGCTTGGATCCTTTGGCCTTATTAAGTTTGTTAACATTTGCAGCGTATGTTAACATTTTTCTTATCAACATTTACACTATCAGACTTTGTATCAGAACTTACACTAGAAGGAACAATGCTAACTTTCTTTAAAGAAGGTTTTATTTGATAATAATCATAGTACAAACTATGATATTCCTTACAAGTATAAATGGAATTCCATAAACTACCACAATAAAAACAAGGAGCTTGTGGCCTATATCTAACAGACTGACTCTTAACTCCTGACTTTGAGGGTAAGGAGTTTATGTTTTTATTCTTCCTGCAAAAAGAAGCCAGATGGTTAGAACTTCCACAGTTATGACATGTTTTTCTAGGAGCATTAGGAACAGGCTTATAATCATTGCTTTAATTCACACCTTCCTTTCCATTCCTATTTTTCCTAGGTGACTTTACCTTGTTTACATTCTTAACATCTTTCAGCTTATACTTAAGCTGCTTCTTTGTCATTAAGCCTATGTTAACTTCAGTTGGCTTTTCCTGTTTTAGTTTGTCAGAAGTTAATTCCTCTTTAACTTCTGATTTCTCAGTTTCAGACTTTACAGCTACAAACTTAACAGGTTTTACCTTTGGCTTTTGTTTAACAACTATAGGCTTAATTTCTACAGTTCTTTTATCATTCTTATCATCTCCATAACCTAAGCCCTCTTTCCAGTTTCCACTACTTAACAAATTCTGAGTTGTTCTGCCAGAGTTAGTCCAAGTCCTGATAATCTCTCTTTCCATTTCTAACTCAGTTTTTAGAGATTCATTCATTTTAATTATTTCATCCCTAACATAGAAAACATTATCTCTATCTTTCTGAGTTTGATGGAACATGACTAACTTACAGGCAAGATTTTCAGAAGTTAATCTTTCACATGTTAAAGTTTGATCTCTATAACTAATGAACATGGTTTTAAGATATCTTCTCAACTCACTAATATCATCAGTATGAAAGGCATAAGTAGTTTGAGGTACCTTTAACTCAGCAGCTTCAGAAATGCTATCAGCATTTGCCATCAAGGCATAGTTTACCTATGGCTTCAGAAATGATAACACATATAGTGTAAACCCTATGTCTGTGTTTATATACTACACAGTTACAAGATAATCACTAATTAATATGGAATATAATTTTGCTTCCTAAAATATATCAATCAGATATCTTTTCTTCCAAGTATTCTATTCTTCATAAAATTCCTTCTTCATGCATATCTCTTCTTGCGTTTGTCTTGATCTTCTTTCCTTTCAGTCAGCCGCCTTCCTTATCTGAAAGTCTTCTTTAAGTCCTGATATTATCTCCTGATAAATATCTCCTGAACCTTAAGTACTGATAACTTAAGTTCTGTCTTCAGTATAAGTGCTGATATCCAGTTAAGTACTGATTTGTCCTGTTCAAGTAAGATCTGGAAACTAAACATAAATCATATTAGACATGACATTATCAAATATATCTAACAAGTGAGATTAAAACGTCTCATTGAAAAGACTAAACTACCCCTATTTTTAATTTTTATATAAAAGATGTACTTTGTGAGAATCGAACTCGAGATATTTCATTCACCTATACAATCTCATACCACTACACCATAATGTCACATGTGCTTTTTATCATACACATAATATGTAAGTGTGTTAAATGAATATTTTATTTAACTTTAAATATAGTTACTTGAATTCCGGGAAGAAATAGTTACTTTAATATTTGTACAGTTAATTTTAAAGAACCAAATTCCGAATACAAAATTAGACATAGTACATAAATGAATTATTAACTTATTTATTAATCTTTTTTTTAGTTTGAGAATGTACCTCATATATTTTTAACATATTTTATTATTATAAAAAGTAATTAAAATGTACATATATAATTTTTAAAGAAAATATTGAAAATAGAATCGCTTATATATAAATAATCTATAATGGTATTACATATTTATATGAGTTCGAATTATAATGAGTCAAAGCATTTTATTTTATTCCAATTTGAAATTAGAACTTGGCCCATTCTTCTAAAAATACTCGAAATTTGATTACATGACCCGGCCGAAAAACATCGTCACATTCTACGTTTAGTAAATTTAAATTACAAGTTCGGCGAGAATATCTTACCAATAATGTGATTTTTTTTAATATCTTATGTTAATATAAATTAATGTTTTTGAGGTGTTTATAAGATGAAGTCAATTGATTATTTATATTAAAATTACTAACTTCACTCGTAGCGCGTTATTATTTTTGGGACTTGTCCGATTTTAAAAATATTTGAAATTTGATATGAAATCTCACAAGATTTTTTAAAACTACGATGATATATTAAATCAATTTATTTTTTAGTTTTCACTTAAAAAAACTAGCTTTTTAAAAAGAATTTTTCTAGATAAATAATATTCATTGTCAAGATAATATTGTGCAAATATTTTGATTTATTCAAATAAAAGTTATATCTATACTATATTGTAACATTTGATTCAATGTATTTTATACTATTTAAAGGAAAAATATATATTGTTCAATAATCTGAATGGATTAACCAATTGAACTGATATTTAGAAGACTTTATCAAATTGAAAAATATTTACTTTTAGGAGAATAGTATACAATGTTATCAAATTATTATATGAAAAAATATTAGAGTAGTAATGAAAGGAATTTAAAAACGGTTTAAATAACGATATAATTATAATTATTCCTTCGAATCCTTGAAAAAAAATCATGAATATCAATAGTAAGTCTTTATAATATATAATTTATTTTTATGTTACAACCATGATTGATACTTAGTTGCGTAAAAACTGGATATAGATTGTTTGTCGGTGATAATATGAATAACTTATATAAATTATTGCAATTTATTTATTACAAATTTTAATTTTTGAATTATTATAAATGCATGTTATTTAAGTAATCATTTGTCTCACTGGATGTTAATAGTGATTGAAAATGTACATAAATCATATATTTAGCATATAAATAATTGAAACCATCGTAATTTACTAAGAAATGTAACATACGACAATTAAGTGCTGACACACACACATATAACTTAATGTTACTTTGGTAACCGTAGTGTAAATAAAAAACTAACATTTTTCCATGCATACATACATTGAATTTCAAAAACTAACATTTTTTCATTAAAATCAACTTTTATATTAATAATAGTGTAAATTTAACAATATTGTATATTATGATTGCAAGTCATCCTGATTTCAATTATGCATTTTTTTATTTTTTTTAGTTGAGTAAGTTAATTGTAAGTTAGTAATGAACCCAGTAATAATATAAACCATTACATATAGTTTATTTAAATAAAATTCAAATTTTTTGGTTAACTGTGTATTCAACATAAATGTTAATTTGAATTAATAAAATTAATTTTGGAAGTGTTTGGTTTCCTACTAAAAAAGAAGTTGAGTGCAATTAGATATTAAACTCGATAATAATTCATTGAGTTTGTAGTTATATTAGATACATGATTTATTTATTTTAATTAATTAATATTTGTTTAAACTTTTTTTTGGAATGTTTTAAAATATTTTTTAGGAAGGTGTTAACCAACTAACCAAACGAAACCATGTTTCGCTTATAATAGTATAGTATAGATTATTATATAATAATAAATTATAAACCTATACGAAAGTGGGAGTCTTAAATATGTGTATGTGGATGTAGATGATTTGCTATTGTTTTTTAATTATTTCTTGATTTAATAAATATTTTATTTTATTATAATTTGAATTAATAAAATTAATTTTGGAAGTGTTTGGTTTCCTACTAAAAAAGAAGTTTCCTACTAAGAAAGAAGTTGAGTGCAATTATATATTAAGCTAGATAATAATTCATAGAGTTTATAGTTATATTAGATATATTATTATTTATTTTAATTAATTAATATTTGTTTAAACTTTTTTTGGAAGGTGTTAACATATTTTTTAGGAAGGTGTTAACCAACTGACCAAACGAAACAATGTTTCGCTTATAATAGTATAGTATAGACTATTATATAATAATAAATTATAAACCTATATGAAAGTGGGAGTATTGAATATGTGTACGGGGATGTAGATGATTTGCTATTATTTTTTAATTATTTCTTGATTTAATAAATATTTTATTATATTATAATTTGAATTAATAAAATTATTATTGGAAATGTTTGGTTTCCTACTAAAAAAAGAAGTTTCCTACTAAGAAAGAAGCTGAGTGCAATTAGATATTAAGCTAGATATTCATAGAGTTTGTAGTTATATTAAATATATGATTTATTTATTTTAATTAATTAATATTTGTTTAAACTTTTTTTGGAAGGTGTTAACATATTTTTTAAGAAAATGTTAAACAACCGAATCATGTTTGGCTTATAATAATATAGTATAGATATAGATATAGTAAGTATAAATTTAATTTAATTAATTAATGTTAATAATAAAAAAAAATACAAGTTTGACGCTTTTGCGTTTTTCTTTTTTTAATTCTTCTTTCGGGAGTTTTTACTCCGCGGCTCTTCGGCTTGTGAAATTTGCGATCAAAAGGCGGCGTTGGTTCCATTGCCGCATTCTTTTTCATCCTCTCTATCATCTTTGTAAGTTATTTTACATCTTTTTTTTAGTTTCTTCTTTCTTTTAACTTGTAAAGATAATATGTCGAGTAGCATTTTATCATCCGTACTATTAACGATTATAATCCTGAAAAGAGACCCGTTATGAATCAAGAAGATGAGTAATCTGCTATAAACCTCGATCATCTTGATACGCCCGAAACCCTATATTCTCAAACATTTAAGATGTTTGACGAGAGAAATTTAATCTCGCGTTTCCCCGTCGCCGAGGACCGGAGAAAGAGTTTACGAGCCCAAATAATCTACAATCTTCTAGCTATTATGTCGATAGAGGTATAGCCAAGTTCAGTTTAAAAGATTATATAAATTGTAAAATTGATATTCGTATATCTAAATATGGTGATATAATTCGGATCACCATAAAATATGGATTACACGAAATTTCACTTATTTTATTGTTCGTATATCTAAAGATGGTGATATAATTCGGATCATGAGAAAGTATGAATTACACGTCATTTCACTTATTTTATTTGAATAAGTTTACGGGCCCAAATAATCTACAATCTTCTAGCTATTATCTTGATAGAGGAATAGCCATGTTCAGTTTAAATGTTTATATAAAAATTTAAAATTGATATTATGTTCGTATATCTAAAGATGGTGATATAATTCGGATCATGAGAAAGTATGGATTATATAAAATTTCACTTATTTTATTGTTTGTATATCTAAAGATGGTGATATAATTCGGATCATGAAAAAGTATGAATTACACATAATTTCACTTATTTTATTTGAATATGGGTTCCGACTGCCAACACACACTTTCCATCGTGCCGTTTTCGAGACTTTGCAAGATAGCTGTATAGAATAATTTACCCTCTTTGACCCTAAAATGATAAATAAATGTAACAATAACAAAATAATCGACATAGGTTTGGAATTATGGACAAACATGTTTGTACCCAATATATAACATTTATTTGCTCACGCATAGAGAAAACTTTACTAGAAATTCATATCACCATCTTTAGGTATGATTTGGTATGATTTTTGGTATGACTTCTTTAAAATCTTAACTAGAAATGCCATTAGCTAGAAATCTTAACTAGAAATGCCATTAACTACCATACTAACCTAAAACGAGTTCCCAAAATCTTAAGAGAACACTGAATGTTTTGGTCACAAATCATCTGATATATCTTCATCATTTTTATGTTGTTAAAGCTCCATTTTCCACACACTTGATCTATTGTGTCTAAATGAGCATACATTGATCAATAAAATTCATCTAGTATGCGCCTTGCCTCACCAAATATATATATGTAACTAGACAACCACATCTACTACCTAGAATCTATGTCTCCTTTCACAAGCAGCTGAAACAATTGGAAAAATAAAAATAATGCTTAACAAGACTACAAGAAAGAGAGGAGAAAAAAGAAACACATGCATCTCCCCGCACTCATCATATCCAGACTTTTTCACAGTCTCCGCTAGTATTTACAATCCCAAGGGTTCCGCTCTTTTTAACCACCTTATTCAGTTGAAATAGAGGGTGCCTATATAGCCTTCTTACTCCCTTTTTAAAATTTAGTCTGCTTAGTATCCCTTCGGTTTCCCTATTGTCATAACCGTCTCGATCACTGTTATCTTTGCTGCATGTAACAGGCGTTTTCGGAGCTGCTATAGATGATTCATAATCGAATTCATTTCCATCCTTGCAGTTGAAGCTCCATAGTTTCTCCTCCCTATGAGATTCCAGTCTGCCTAGAGTCGAACTTTGCAATATGTTAGCGTTCCCAGTCTCCCTATGGTCAGAATCTGTTGCTGATGGATTTGAACTTGGTATGCGGGATTCAACCTTGGTTGTAGTTGAATCACCACAGGACGAAAGCAACCCAACAATTGTATCAAAATCTCCTCTTTCTCGAAGAGCTTTCATAATTAGTGTTTTTAGCAAATTCATTACTTGAACTGCATGAATCAGTGCGGTCAAAGGATCTGCCATCTGCATGAAGAGGGAAAACTATATGTAAGCACAAATAGTTGTGGATATATTAATTATGCAGGAGACTCATGGATTAGCTTTTAGCTTAACTATAGGGCATCTTGTGTGTTTGTCAGTTTAAAGAGACGTGGCACTCATACTCTGTTTAGCTAATAAACAAAATGATGCTTTGTATCACACAGATACCTTGACAGCTGGGACATAACAGTTAATATCTTGTGGAGTAATCTCTTTTCTAACATGTGGAATGTAGGATACACTAACAAACTACAGTTAATATCAATATTGGCAATAACCTCAAGGGCCACAGTAAATCCAATCTATAAAAACATTAGTTTTTATGAAATATATGTAAGCAAAAACATGTCAATCTGTAGGCTCTAATAATATAAACAAATCCTGCTTGTCAAGGTTGTTATCATCCATAGCGAGTTTTTACAAGTTTTTGTCTAAATGATCAAATCTCAACGTGGTCCAAGCAAGAAAGTGGGATACTACTAGCTTAAATGACTTGATAAGAATTGTAGTATACCTGAGTCATGTTGGGCGCAAAAACCATTGCAATATTCCGAGCATTCATCTTGTTTAGATTTTCATACTGTACTACATCTGCCATCAAATTGATTGCCCAGTCAAGAAGTGAAGCTTCTGTTGGAGGAAGTCCAGCTATAAGTTGTGTGCACTCATCTTCGGTGTTGGAATGCATCACCTGCTCTGCAGTTAGAGAATCAAGCACTCCTGTAGGAAGTTCTCTAAACCATGCCTGCATATTTCATATTTTTGTAACATCAATCAGTACAATATAAGGTAACCAGAAATAAATAAGAGGAACTACTAGCCTAACAAATATGCAATCAAATGACTTTGGCGTGTTCAATTTTATGAATGTGGCAGTTATATCATTAGCATTTCTTCATCCCCACACAGTTCGACAGTTTGTTTCAACTACAGTAATTTCATAATTTTAAACTTACAAAACTCTATTAAGTTGTTAACAGTACTTACTAGATGAACAGGGAAGTCAAATCCTTATTATGGCTAAATTGCAACAACATAGATATGCAGTATCGATAATATACTTTCACATTAGAATTATTGAGTTTCTCTTGAAAAGAATGTATGCACTGAGCACTATGCCGCTTACAAATTGATTCTCTACGGGGATCCTACCTCAATAATTGAAATAGGCTCACAACTTAGCGACATACTGAGCATTAAATCAAGAGTTCTTTTCCATGAATCAAACTCAACACTGACTAGTTGGGTGTTCACGAACCGAACCGAGTCAAGTTTTAATCAAATAGAGCTGTGCTTTAATTGTTTTTTTTTGACGAACCGAGCCGAATTTTCTTATCAAACAAAAATCGTGTTTGAGCTTGAGTTCGTTAACTAACGAGTCGAACCCGAACTTGTTCGTGAACATAAACGAGCCGAGCCAGAAAAAATTCAGGTCAACCGCTGTTAACAGTGAAAATAACTTATCAAATATTTTTTTTTTGAAACTTTGGTTATATCATTAAAATATATTTATTTTGACATCCATGCGGTTGGATCAATTAGAAATAATTTTAAATAAGTCGAGACACTACTGGACTAAACACTAGTTACCAGTACTAGTCAAACTAATGTTTGACTGTTAAAATAGCAAAGCAAATAAAATTATTTTGATCTGAAACTTTGGTTATATCAATAAGATATATATTTTATGGCATCCATACGGTTGGATCGATATAAAGTATATTTAAAATAATCGAAACAACAAATCCGAACTAAACACTAGTTAGAGTTATTATTCAAACTAATAGTTGACCGTTAAAATTGGAAAATCAAATAAAACCGTTTTGATATGAAAAGTTGGTTATATCATTAATATATATTTTATGACATCCATACGGTTGGATCGATGAAAAAATATTTAAAAAAATCTTAACTAAAATATAATTAAACTAAATTAAAAAAAATTCAAAATCATGTCAAATATATCACATATGGTATGCAAATTGATTGTTGGAAGATAAAAAAAATTATAACTAAGTCAGATTTTTTTTATAAAAAAAAATCATAGCTATATAAAAATATTCTGGATATATTAAAATTTTTTCGAGATTTAACGAGCGAGCTTGAGCCGAGCCGAGCCGAGCTCAAGCCGAACAACCCAAAACTCGGCTCAAGCTCGTTTTGCTTAACGAACACATTTGTCTGTTCAAGTTCGAGTTCGTTAACGAGCCGAGCCGAACGAGTTCTTAACGAGTCGAGCTCAAACTTGTTCATGAACAACTCGGTTTGTGAACAGCCCTACGGCGACTAGCATCTGGTCTTCCCATCTCACACAAGTGTTGTATTCACTGGCTGATGACAGTTTAGACGTATCAGGTCAAGGATGGGAATATTTAGTACTCTGTTATTATGCTATAACACTACACAAAGTGCACAAGGAACAAACAATATTTTTTGACAAGATATAGAAACAAAATGTGTAATATTTCGATATTGAACTAGAGATTTATATCATGGCCAACTGAATATTAACATAATATGTTGAATACCTTAATTAAGCCTGCCAGACAATGTACATCAATACCACGCGGTACTACACCTCTGTTCAGATGGTTTCTAACACTTTCTTCTTCTGTATTCTCTGCATTAATCCGGAAAATTCCTTCTGCCTTCGAGCAAATCACATGTTAGACACCGTTCAAAATCATATCGTAATCAAACCAACTATAGATCAGTTTTTATTGCGAAGATTGTACCTGAAGGCCCCCCCCTGAATACAAACGCTTTTGCATCGTAAGTAGAATAGTTGGTACACTATTTCCCCTTTGATCATAAGAACACTGCATTGAGTTGGCAGAAACCCCAAAAACACTGACACTGAACCAGAAGACAATTAATTAGCTATATAATTCAGTGAACCAGAATGAAGATCCAAACAAATTGATGACATTCGATATATATTAGCAATGTAAGAATGGCTACATAAAAAAAACTTCCTCAAATTCGATACACTATTTCTTTTAGACAAGTTTTCTATCCACTGAGGAAAAATTAGCTTGCATAATAACATCCAGGAAAGTGGTATTTTAGAATCATCTTTATCTTTATGATATTATTCAAATCATTAAATTTGAATAAGTTTCAACTTTGCAAAACTTAGCTCTGCAAATGCTATATGAGTATCCCCAATTGTGGGAGACGCTTTTTCCAATGCTGGTACAGCCAAAGTGACTAAACATGAGGAACTGTGCTGGAAATTCAACACACCACCATTGTACTGTACGTATTTGACACTATTGGTTTGATAGCACTAGAAGTTATGGAATTCCTTAAAAAGCCCAAAATATCGTGCACACTAATTACATAACACATAGGTCTATGGATGTGGTCTTTAAAAGAATTGGTTTAATAATCTACAAATGGGCAGCAGCTTGTTTGTTGCTCGCTTGACCTCTGCCTCGGTGTAAATATGGAATTAGTTTATAGAACCATTAGTTTCTTTGTTTACACTGCCATGCCAGAAAGTTTGAGAATGATTGCTCTGTAACCAAGTACATATTTTCACATACAAGGCTAAAATCATCTTGCAATTTCTAACCAAGAAGTGCATTAAGTAAACTTGAATGCTTGAATTACAGTGTCACACATGAATTCCATTGATAATATCATTTATAATTTAGTTGAGACATGAGTGAGGACCACTGCTTCTCACGGGAAACTTTCTAACGAATTTAACATACGAAAATTAAGTTTTACCCACTTACCCTACCCACGGATCTTTGTTCCCCACCCAATTCATCTACATACTCACAAGATAAAATTATTGGAAATATAATCTTCGGAAGAGAGCGACTGGTCCAGACCCAAAGAAATAACAAAAAAATTGTCCACTATAGCTTCAACAATTCTGACTCGATATCAGGTAACACAACGGGTTTAACTTTTAGCAAGCAACGAGCCGCGAGCATTTATCTGTCACTAATTCTGCCATTATAGCCAGGAAGGAGTTATACTTATACTACCTTGACATAATCCCCCCCTTGCTTCCCTCATCTAGACGGCAACCATCTGGTTTTGCCAGGGTGTTGATTAAGCATTGTAGCTAACACGTGAGACTAGGAATGTTGCTATGCTGAACTAGTCACAATACAGGAAAAAGGAATTGGTCGACTCTATCAAGAATGAAATCTTTAGTATTACAAACTCACTTTACAGTGTGCTTACTGGTTAGCGAATTCTAAGTGGCATTAAATTTTCCAACCAGTCACCTAGGGCCATTCGATCAAAAGAAGCATCCATTTAATCGATTAAAAGTGACGTGAGAGAGACACTTTTATTGTTATTAAAATTCTACAGCTAGTAGATAGCAGGTACATGGTTCATTTAATTATAGTAATTAATTATTAAGATTCATTTATTGGTATTCTTCTGTACTTCCTAGCATCTCCGAGTACATAACTAAATCACTACCATTTCACCATGAGTAGATTGATGGTTGAATCAGTATAAACCAAAACCATACACAGTATTTCGCTACTAATTATTAGGCCTCTGGAAGAATTACGTACACGGACAGTTTATTCGTGTAGAGTTTCAACAATAAGATTCTTGAATGTTGTTTTCTAAAGATTAATGAAAAAGAAAACGTGAATGAAGGGGGCTAAAGATGCAATTTCAACAAATTCAACAAACAGTTAAAATTACTGTTCACAGACTCACACTACTCCGAATTGACAAATTAGATTGCATCTTGAACATGATAACTAACTTTAGAGATATAAGAGAGACGTAAATCGACGAACCTTGCGCTAGGAACTTTGCGTGGAAGCTGAGGCTGAAGTTCGAGTGGCAAGCCAAGGAAGCATCCATTAAATCGATCAAAAGTGACGTGAGAGACATGGAGAGCATCAGTTGGACATCCAATCTCCATAGAAGAAGAAGAGGAAGAGGAAGAAAAATCATCTTGAGTTGTTTGCACCACACTACAAGTCACCAGCAATGACTTTCGCAAAGCTGAGGCCACAGACGAAAGTATCTGAGGAAGTTGATTATTATTATTGGGAGACCTTTGTTCTTTTTCATTTCCATGACTATAATTCTGGCCTATGAACGGTGTGGTTATAGGATTGTCGAGAAAATAATCGTACTCCTCCTCTTCGTCTTCTTCTTCTTCTTCATTGGTAAGGTAAAGAGAAGGTGTAGGAGACTTTGAAGTGCATTCCAAGTCATGACTAGTGGTGGTACTAATCAACACCCCAACTCCGCAAGATTTGGATCGAAATAATCGTGTCATGACTAATTACATATGATAAACTAGTTTGAATATAATAAAATATAAAAAAACAAAGAAGAAGAGGAAGGAATGGTTTTGGTGAATGTGGAGGTTAAAGATATTGGTGGAGGAGGGTGGTGGTGGTGAAATTCATAATAGAGATATGATGAATGATAGATTAGATGATGGCAACATTTTATCCTTTTTGTATTTTTGCTGTGATGCTGTTACATCTATGTTTTGATATTATATTTTTATCTAGTGTATTAGTTTATGTATATAGCTGGTGATGACAATTACAGAGACGGACAGTACATAGGATTGGCGCCATTTACGAATTTGGAAGTACATGCTACAATCTTCGCACCTTAAGGGGTTGGGAGATGTTGATATTGGGTCCACGGCTTCAACCAACTTTCCAAACCATTCCAGACACAAATATTTTTATCGTTATTATTTAATATTTAGTTGTTTAAATTCGGTCATAGACACCTGCGGTTAGCAACCTTTCCAAACTAAATCAAGACTGAAATGATCGACGACAGAATAAGCAATATTTTGACTATCCAACTCTAATCTTTGTTAACAAAATAACTGGAACTGAATTGTATATTTTAATGTCGTAACAGATAATATTATTTAAAATAATCCGGTGGTTGTGACTACTGCAAGTAAAAAATTTGTGATTGACATTGCTAGTTTGAGCTACAAAAATACTACAATTTTTGATAATTTTGATGTGGAATCATATGAGTTAGCAATGGGTAGATCATATCAGTTTGATTTGAACTTATATTACAAAAGTATGGTGAGAATAATTAACAATGATGAAGGGTATATTTTGTATCCATGAGAGGATAGGCTTGCCCATAATCCTATTTTTAAACATGTGATGTTTGTTTCTGCAAATATTGGGTATAAAGAAGTTGAATCTGGTTTCAGTTCTAAGTCGGCAATGATTAATAAAAATTTGGTTGGATTAACTCAAGTGTTGTTTTCAAAATTTGTTAGACTTGGTAAAGAGTTTAGGTACAAAGTTCCAATGAGGTTGTTGCCTTTAAAACCACGACCATGGCGAGATATACAACAAGTTGACGTGATTATTATTCTAGAGAACTCGAGATCGAGTTCTTTTGAAGGGGAGGAGTCTAATGTAAGAGGATTTTCGGAACATAATCAAGGGTGTGATGAGTGCGAGAAGACCAAAGGTATGATCACGCTGAGGACTGAATGGTCATGCTATTAAGGATATATGATGGCATGCTCATGCTGCTGGATTGCATGGTCATGCCAAAAGTGAAAAAAACAACAATAGCTTTTTGGTGGCCAGATGAAAGACATTGCATGTTCATGCTCAAAGCTACATGATCATGTCGGTTTATAAGTAATATTTTTTTTAATTATGATTTATTTTTATTTCATTTTGAGATTTTCTATTCCTATATAAACAATTCTATAATGTAACATATGGAAATATTTTATTGAAATCAAAACCCTTAAGAATTTTCTCTTATATCTTTTTGTGGATTTAATAAACTCTTGTGGATTTAAGTTTTGCCTTGTGGATTCAAGGTATTAATGGATTTCAAGTGTAAGAGTCCTTGCGAGAATTAGCGCTTACTTATCCTACGCTTCCGTGATGCGTCAAACCAGTGTGATCTTTATTAATATATATTTATTTATACATTACTATTATAAGCGAAATATGATTTTATTTGGTCAGTTGATTAACATCTTCCTAAAAAGTATGTTAACACCTTTCAAAATAAAGTTTAAAGAAATATAATTTAATTAAAAATATTAAATCATGTATCTAATATAACTACAAACTCGATGAATTATTATCCAACTGAATTTGTAATCGCACTCAACTTCTTTCTTAGCTTTTTTTGTAGGAAATCAAATACTTTCAGTAATAATTTTAGTAACTCAAATTATAATATAACAAAATAAATAATAAATCAAGAAAAAAACAATACTAAAAAAATAATACAAAATCATCTGCACACACCACTGCTATTCAAGGCTACCACTTTTTTTATAGGCTAAGCAACCTATAGACTATAGTAGGAGGACTTTTAAAGATTTTAACTATCTAAATTTTGAATTCTTCAATAATATAATACATACAAAATAATACGTAAATATTTCACTTCATTAATCTCAATAATATATAATTTATTATTTTTTATAGTTTATTTTTATAAAATAATAAAATAATAAAAGGTTATAAATGTTATAATCAGTCCGTGCATTGCACGGGGTAAAGTATATAAGACTTAATTGCAGTTAGAGCTGTAAATTGATCAAGACTATCCGGTATCTCGACTTATATCCGTCTCAAAAATATGATACATGTCTCATATCTATTTTATAAATGATCCCAATCTGACGGAAAAATTAAGCCCTGTTGGAATATGTTGTGAACTTGATGATTAGATTAATAAAACACCTTAATAGATTTAACTTAGTGTATTTTGTAGTACTCGACGGATGATCAAATATAGTACCGATGGATGATTCAATATAGTCCCGACGGATGATGATTTGACATACATCGAGTGAGTAGCTTATGTAATAATAAGAAGTGTAGCACATTTCTGCAAATAACTTTGTATAGATTCTGTAGTAGCATATGTGTCATGTTGACTACTGTTAGATATGCAGAATAGGTTGATTAATTGTAAATATGAGATGTCTTGTAATTCTGCATAAGTGAAAAGAAGTCAAGTGTCAAATAGCTACCCGATGGATGATCAACAAAGCTACCCGACGGATGATCAACAAAGCTACCCGACGGATGACAAGCGTGTACCCGACGGATGATCAATTCAAATATCTGTTGACAGTGACAACACAGTCACATGCGTTGGGTGTTTGCAAAAGGAATGTGGCAGCCTGTTTAAGAGGAAATTGAAAACAAAGAAGCATTACCATTTCCATGCAAGTTATGAAGATTTTCAAAGATGGATGTAATAACCCCAAAATTTTGAACTTTTTGTAACCCTTATAAATAGTGTTTTTGCTGATATTGCTGAATAAGAAAACTTTTCATGCCACACTATGTAGGGGTTCTTTTATTGTTATTCTGAGATCGTAATAGTACTCCTTATGATAAATAAGTGTATGCAAAGATCGTTAGAATCCAAATCCGAACACTTTAATTTTTCCCGAAAATCCACCAGATATCGAAAGAATTGAGTATAAGGTAACAGGATAAAAAGGATTTAAATTCAAGGATTGTAAGAGAGGATCATAAAAGGAATATAATGTATTGAAAAAGGTTAAGGGAACCCAAGTAATAAGATCCCGGGTATGATCCCTCAAACGATAAACGAAAATGAAAGTTAAGCGAACCGTATAACAGATCAGCGGTCATTAACCAAGTAATTAGAAGCTAATCAAAGAGATTAGTGGGGATGATGTCATCAAACCAATGAGAAGAGGACAAAGGTGGGAGGGTGACATCACATGGTGACATAAGCATGACCAAAGCAAGTGTGTTGTTGGTTGAATTAGAACCACACAAAAGTTACCATGGTAAAAGGTAAGAAAACAAAACAAAACAAATCAAAATCAACCAACCAACAAATCATTTCACCAAAACACAAAATTAATTCATTTCTTCATCCAAAAAGCTCTCGGATTTTTCTTCTTCTTCAAAGCAAGAAATTCAAAATCTTAGTTCCAAGCTTTGTTAATTAGCAAGGTAATTATCCAAGACTCCTTATGCATAGATATAGCTATCCTATAAGTTTGAGCTCCTAAATCATTCACAATCTCTTCCTAAAAATCATGGAAGAAGATGGTGAATAGTGTTTTTCAAGAACTAAAATTTTTGTTCTTGAGTTTTTGTTTAGATTAAGCTTGGATAAGGACTTTTAAGGGTGATTCCAAGCTAGTTACTTGATTCTCCACTCTTCAAGGAAGGTATAACCCCTCCAAACCCTAACTTTACTTGAGTGTTAGGTTTAGTTATGTTGTTATAGTTCATGAGAGGCTTGTTTGTTGTGAATGTAGAGGATAGTTGGTGTTGTAATGTTTTGGAGTTGTAATTCTTGGAGTATTGATTAATGAACTTAAGTATAGTTTAAATTCATGTTTGAGAATAGTATAAATTGATAATTTTGAGTTGTTGGGGACTGTTATGGTGAAGTATGGATGGAGTTTTGATTGGGTTGTGATTGTGGGTTGATTGTGGGTTGGTTTGGAGTAGAATAAAATTGGTAATCGCGTAAACATAGCCGTCGTAATGTCCGATTTACTTTAGACTGTTTTTGCTCTTAACATTAGGACCCGTGAACTCACTGCTAGGTTTTGACCATTGCCATGATTAGATAGTTCATGTTACGAGCTTCGTTTTGATATGTGGTTCGTTTGATTCCGATGTACGGTTTAGGAGAAACGACCGTTTGAAGTAACGGCGTTTCGCGAACGAACCATTACCCCTCGCCTTACTTTGAAACATAGGTTAAAGACATTAAAGTCTAATTGGAGTATGAAACATTTATGTAAAGTGTAATAGGCAGTTGGTAAGACACTCGCGAAAGAATCGCCTTAAAACTCGTAATGGTTAATTTATTAAAAATGGTGGAGCTGAGGGTACTCGAGCGAGTTAAGAGAATCAGTAAGCGCAAAGCGAGCGTTATAGTCTAAATTGGTTAAAGTATAGATTTATAAGTGACTTTGGTTTAATTCCAACTTATATGTTGTTTATAGGTTACCAGACTCATCTCAAGCCATTTGTAACACCCAGTCGCTCAGGCAAGTTTTCTACCCGTATAACTGTTGTTGTGATGTATATGTGTATATGCATTATCTTGTGATAGATGCATGATTGTTATTAGCAAATTCTTGCGATATATTGGAGCATGTGATATGGTATATATGCATGTCTGTTTCATAATCTTGATATATATTTGTTGGTTCAAATGCTTATAGTTGCATAATACCTATGCTAGAGATAAGCAGTAGTTGCGTATACCCTGAGGATAGGGGACCCAAAGGTGAACCCTTTTCTAAAACCGGGAGTAGATGTTCTCGAATATATGATATATATATATATATTATATATATATATATTGATATAGTTTTCAAAACTATTAATCGAATAAGGTTTATTCGATAAGTTTATATTATTTAATGAATATTACTTGAATATTAATTCGAGGACTTATGACTCAGTTTATATGATTTAATGAATATTACTTGAATATTCTTTCGAGGACTTATGACTCAGTTTATATTATTTAATGAATATTACTTGAATATTCATTCGAGGACTTATGACTCAGTTTATATTATTTAATGAATATTACTTGAATATTTATTCGAGGACTTATGACTCAGTTTATATTATTTAATGAATATTACTTGAATATTCATTCAAGGACTTATGATTCAGTTTATATTATTTAATGAATATTACTTGAATATTCATTCGAGGACTTATGACTCAGTTTATATTATTTAATGAATATTATTTGAATATTCATTTGAGGACCTATGACTCCGATTATTTACTGAATAATATTCTTTATTTTATTAAAGAATAATGTGTCGATAATCAAACTTACTTTTGATTATTCAAATAAAGATATTACTTTCGTATAAGTATATCTTTGGTTATTTACTATTCATTTCAAGTATAAGTTTTACAACTTCTACTTCAATTATTTTTATAAAGATTATTCTTTATGGGAATGTTATTTAAATAATAATATTCAGATATTTTCTAATATATTGAGACTGATTTACTTTATTATATCAGCATTACTCCAAACACTCTTTAAAGTGTTTTCGAGTCTTTAAAATAATTTTTAAAAGTTAGAGCGGATCCCAAAACTCATTTTTTTATATATTTAAGATCTTCCTTTTAAAGGGGATTTAAATACTCACTCAAAACCGGAGGGATCCGGCTCTGTGATGTATTTTATATTCGCAACAAGGTTGCTGTTTTGGTAAATGAATTGATTACTTACCCAACGTTCGGGAAGTAAGTCCATCTATCGAGTCGGCATAAGCAACATGGGCTCAATGGGCGTCCATGAAAGTGTAAGTGGCTCAGTGGGAGTCCATCAAATGCGTAAGTGGCTGAGTGGCAGTCCAGCATAAGGTCCTATTGCGACCAGGGTGATGACCAGTGGGGAATTCGTCCATCTACTAGTAGAAAAGGTTACTTATTGGTATCTTTGCCTGATCAGCAAGATACCGGGTTTATGCCACAATTCTTTTCCTTTCCAAAAATTCATTGGATGTTACAAACTCTGTTCATACTTTACATGACAGAGGTTTTTAGGAAATGTATAAAGAGATATATATGTGGATATATGTATATCGGGACTTAATGAAGTATATCATAACTTTACTTCATTCAATAATACTTCAAAGATTTAATCTATTCAAATCTTGTCTTGTAGTCTCATCTATGTGATGAACTGTTGAAAGCTCATTATACTTTGAACAGTGGTAGTTCAAGTAGCTTTATAAATGATATAAGTATAGTGAAGTATTTGGTAACTTCATCCCTTGTTTTTGCTTATATCCAGTAAGTAATTATCTTACACTTGATAAAGGACTTTAGTAAGTTATCCATTTAGATACTTGCATTATTGTTTACACTATATATTATCTTGCATGCTGTAATGCTCACTCTTGCTTTATTTCTTCATCACACAACAACGGTTAGGAAAGATGGCCAGACTCAAGCAGACCCAACGTAAGAGCGTGGGAAGCGCCCCGCGCCTTCCTGTTGAGATCATAACTGCTATAGCTGTAGAGGTAGATCTATCTGTAGATCAGACCTTCTACTTTTGGGAATCAATTATGTATAATTATAACTTGTGGCAGATAATGACAATTAATTGTAAACTTATCAAGTAATCATTTTGGGTTGTAATAACTTTTAAATTATGGATTCAAAGACTTGTACTTATTTCAATTTCATCTCTGAGACTATAATGGGTTGTGGTGTGTTAGTGTGGGGTCACAACATGAGGTTATTTATTATTAATTCAGTTAAGTGATATTGTGGAAAGAAAGACCGTGACGACCCGGATCCCTGACCCCGGATCTGGGGGTGTTACAGAAATGGTATCAGAGCTAAGCGTTATAAACCTCAGAGATGATGCGACGATATAATAATAAACTCACAAAGATAATAAGAACTCTTGCCAAGTTCATGGTTGGACTACTTAAAGTAGCGCTGACAGTTAAAACCCTTACGGGAACCCTTATAAGTATCATGATAGTAACTTAGCTCGTTTAATGTGTAGGCACATGAGATAGAGGACCCTGAGATGTTCGAGCGTGAGCATGATGAGGCACTGCTAGATGTCGAGGATCAGGAGGAGCCTGAGATGGAGGAGGATGAGGAGAACCCCTCAGAGGAGTCAGAGACAGAGGTCATTGCTATTTCAGATAAGGAGGACCCGGATGAGGTCCCAGTAGCTGAGGAGCGTGTCGGAGCTATGGTAGTGTACACTGGTACCCCTTTACCCACACTCCCGGTGGTCAGAGCTCCTACCCCTCCACCACTATCTTGGATCCCCTATGATGACAGCTCAGAGACCCATACTTCCGAGCCTAGGCAGACCGAGGAGGCACCCCCAGCGGCTCCGGATTCACCACCTCTCGACCCTGCCCATAGGCAGTCTTTGTTAGCCCACAGCTATGTTCATGATGTACTGAGGACCCGAGTGGCTGTTGCTGAGGCCCGGCTGGATGAGGTCAGGAGGGAGTTGGATGCGGAGAGGGTGGGTAGGCGTACCCGAGCTTATGAGACTAGGGCTGCTATACCCCGATCCTTGAGGAGGGAGCTGACGGGGATAGAGCTCACGTCCCGAGCGAGACTCAGATCGCTCCAGGGGGACAGGCATGGTAGGATCTCCAGGCGGCAGGCCGACTATATCTTCCGTCGTGCGATGGAAAGGGTATGGGAGCTGACCCACTCCGGTGTATGATTCAGGACTGGCGATGGGATAGTCTAGTTGTCTAGTTAGTCGAGGCCTTAGTAAGAGCCAATTTTCCAGGATAGTCGACTTGTATATAGCATCCCTTTTCTGACTAGACAGATAGACTATTGTGTATCACTTTTGGGACAGATGGCTGTAGCACTGTTGTACTTTTGACCAGATCAAACTATATATTTCTCGCATTATGTATATATTTGTTTCCTTTCAGTTCAGTTCCTTAGTGACGAGATCACTGTTTTATCATTGTTATTACCGCACTTCTTATTAGAACTGTCATAATATAATAGAATTGCGAGATACATTCTCCCCATTATAGAACTGTGCAAGGCACAATGTTGTGTATGATTGTGACCTAACATGGAATTTCCCAAATATTTATCAGTATCATGCCGCCAAGAAAGATTGGAACTAGGGCGAACCCTGGATCTTGAGGACCAGGGAAGCCATAACCAGGACGGTAGGAACCAAGAACACAGTGAAGAGGAAGATGAGGATTATGTGGAACAAGATGACTCCCTGTATGAAGAGGAAGAGGAAATATATGATGTTGAGGGATTTGAGATAGAGGCTGAAGAAGGAGAAACTGAGGTTGAGCAACCAGTACCAAACCCAGGCATGGATCCCATGGGCCAGTTTATGCAACTACTAAGGCAGAACTTGGAACGTCAACCCAACCCACCCCCTCAAGGAAATAACAATGCTGTGGCAAACTCTTTCAGGGCTTTTAAGTCCCTTAAGCCCCCTGAGTTCCACGGATCAGCCAACCCAGTTGAGGCAAGGGCATGGCTGAAGGAAATGGAGAAATCCTTTGAGATTTTTGTTACGACCGGCATTTTATGTAATATTATTTGTGAATTTGGTATAATATTAAGTCAAATGAAAATATATTCAATGATTGTACGTTTGTGTGAGTGAAAATTTCTGCAGATTTTTCAAAGTAAGAGTTTATTTAATTTCTTTATTTTTGATTATAAGGAATATTCTAAGCTTTGGAAAAATCTTCTTTTAAAAGGCATTTTGATCACAAATTTTGAAAATGATTTTATAAAGTCTCTAAAAAATACAAGTTATT